>NW_023270513.1:10352907-10404837 GCF_011800145.1 Mirounga leonina
GTTTGGATTGATACCACTGTCATGTCTTCCAGGTCACTGATTCTTTCTTATGTTTCATCTAGTGTTCTATTAAATCCCTTTAGTGCATTTTTCAATTCAGTTGTGTTATTCAGCTCTGTGACTTCTGATTGACACTTTCTTATATTTTCTATCTTTTTGTTGAAGTTTTCTTTTTTTTAAGATTTTATTTATTTATTTGACAGAGAGAGACACAGTGAGAGAGGGAATACAAGCAGGGGGAGTGGAAGAGGGAGAAGCAGGTTTCCTGCTGAGCAGGGAGCCAAATGCGGAGCTCGATCCCAGGACCTGGAATCATGACCTGAGCCAAAGGCAGACACTTAACAACTGGGCCACCCAGGCGCCCCTTGTTAAAGTTTTCTTTGTGTCTATCCATTTTTCTGAAATCAGTGAGCATTTAACAAAGCAACCATTACTTTCAAGTCTTTATCAGGAAAATTATTTATCAACATTTCATTAAGTATTTTGGGGGTTATCTGGAAACTTTCCCATTGTTTCTTCCCATTTTACATGACTCTCTGGGTTTGTTTCTATATATTAGATGAAACTGGCAACTCTTCCAGTCTTGAAGGAGTGGTCACAGGAAGACTGGTGTTGTGATTTACTTTTCTGTCTGTGCTGTAATTTAGAGTTGGTAATCTGCCAAGAACTGTCTCTTTGATTGTTTCACTCCTGTGTGGACCAGAAATGTAATCCCCACTGACCACCAGAACCAGTTATTCAGAGAATGTTCCCTGTGTGGATTGCAGCTGCCTGCCAGGTTTAACTGTGTGAGGCCATGTGGGAACTCTGGTTGGAACACACCAGCTCCCCGGGTTTAGGGGAGTGGATCTGTGAGGAATTACTAGACCAGCACAAGTTCATCCACAATATTTAGTGGGCAGGGCCACTAAATATTTGTCCCACCCATGGGACAAACAACCCTAGAAAAGAAGAGGGAGACTGCAAAAATGATGCCCATTTGCACATCCATCCTCGAAAGAGTTGCAACAGACCCATGCCCTTCTAACAGATGATTTTAGATTAGATAATTAATCTCCTTCACATATTACCTAGGCACTTTTCAACCTGCTACTTTTGCACTGGGTCCTAGATCAAGGGAGTCTGTGTATAAGCACTTTATGAGCTGAGTTTCAGTTATCTATTGCCCTTTGGGTCAGTCTCCAGGACATAAGCCGTGTTGGGTTTAAAAACAGACATTTTGGAAGTTTGGCTGGTTCAGGTCCCAAGGGTTGGGTGCCTAATGTGTACTCAAACTCCTCACTCCTCAGGGATATACTCCATATTTTCAAGATACCTCTCACTTGTAGATCACCATGCTAGGGGTGGGGGTTTTGGTAAGACTCTGTCTCTGCCTCTACTGACAGTCTTGATTTGATCTTTTTATCCTTTGTTTTGGAGGAACTGTTCATCTAGTTTTACGGTCTTTTTCAGAGGAATTCTTTTTTTTTTTTTTTTAACATATAACGTATTATTTGTTTCAGGGGTACAGGTCTGTGATTCATCAGTCTTACACAATACACAGTGCTCACCACAACACATACCCTCCCCAGTGTCCATCACCCAGCTACCCCATCCCCCCAACCACCTCCACTCCAGCAACCCTCATAGAAAGAATTGTTTTATATGTAGCTGGTTTGACTGTGGGATGAGGTGAGATCAAGGTCTTCCTATACTTCCATCTTAAACTATTACCCTCTCCTGACAATTATCTTGGATAAAATTAGAGAGATAGTGGTTAATTCTAAAGAAAAAAAATCAAAATATTAGAAATGACTTAATTATCATAGAACAAGACAATAAACATTTAATTATTTAATTAATTAGAGAGTGAGAGTGAGCAATGGGGGCAGAGGGAGAGGGAGAGAATCCTCAAGCAGACCCCCACTGAGCCTGGAGCCTGACATGAGGCTCAATCCCAGGTTCCTGAGATCATGACCTGAGCCAAAATCAAGAGGTGGACCGTAACTGACTGAGCTGCCCATGTGCCCCAATAGGCATTCATTTTTTACCTTAGTTGAGTTTATTTTACTTTTACTCCATCCAAACAGCTTCACTGCCTGATTTACCATAACTATATTCCATAGCTTTATGATGGATTAGAGTACTATTGGCTTGATTTTTAGTAATCTCCATTTTGACTTTGGGTACACATCATTCTTTAGTTTTGCATAGAACACCTGTTCTTATTGCTTCCATCAAGGCTCTCCTTGCTTTATTGATTTTTGGCAGGGTTGATGGAGGAAATTACTTTAAACCAGGACAAACTGGAACTAATGAAGATTAAGATACTGATAGAACCCACGGACTTTAAATAAAAATTGGTGATTGTAGAAAAGAAAACACTGACTGTAGGCTGGAAGATTTTGTTGAATTCAAACTTGGTGATTTTGTTTGTGGTTGAATAAAATGTCCTGCTGGTTGTGCAACTGAAGGTTTTGGCAACTGTGCAACTGAAAATCTCAATGGCTATCTATCTAAGCATCTTGACAATTAGGCCACTGGATATCTTGGTGATGGATTGAAAGATATTGATGTTTGTGGACCTAAAGATATTGATGAAATGGAAATGAACTTTGTAGTGTTTGTGGAGTTAAAGATCTTGGCAATGGTGTAAATGAATATCTTGATGTTGTTGAAATCAAATATCATAATGGTGGGAGAAGTGAAGAACTTGATCTTGATAGAAATGAAGATCTTGGTGATTTTGCAACAAAAAGTCTTTGTGGTTTTGTTAATTAAGATCTCACATCTTGAAAAACTAAAGATTTTGGCTATTGTACAAGTGAAGCAGAGTCAATTAGATCATCAATTACAGCACTTGATTGAATTCTAGATGAAGTAACTGGAGCAGGAGATAAAAGTGGAGGCATCTCCTGATCTTCACTTTGTGGGAATAGATCATCTAGTATCAATTCATAATATTTAAAAGATTCAGGTATTAGAAGAGAGAGCTTTGCTTGAAATGATGTAATTGGAAAAGCTGCATTACAAGTAGTCTTAAGGCAATAACAAGGTGATGATAATGCTGGATTTCTGAAAACAGTTGATAAAAGTTGAGTTTGGGAATGTATTATTGGGGTGAATATGTCCTCTTTGAAGCTCTTAATGGAGGTTATAAATCTGGTTCTGTAAGGCTCACAAACACCCCTGTTTTAAGATGAGTTCTAGGTTAGGTTTGCAACTCTTCTTCCATTCCTGTTCCATAGTTGACATGAGGTATGCGAAATTTTCACATCACCAGCTACATGCTTTGGTTGTTGTAGAGGGCTGGATAACACTTTTCCTACAGCTCTGCTTAGAAGCTTACTGATTCTACTAAACAGAAAAGTGGAAAATGAACTTTCAGCTCATTGATTCACCTGTGAATGGGATGTCTCACCACAAGCACCTGGGGTATGGTCCAATGACCCTCAGTTGAATTTGAGACACACTTTCTGATTCATTGGGATAATTTAGGTGCTTATTATTCTTCTTGAAATCCCCTCATTTTGTTCTTCATTCTCAGATACAATCTTTTCTTTAGAAAATTCAAAATAATATGAAACATCAGGATAAATCTTTAAACCTTCTATATCATCTTGGCAGTAAGGAACAGGTATAGTGAGAGATGACGTCTGAACACAAGCATCACGTGTTTCACACAATTTAACAGGTAATGGCCTGGAAGAGTATACTCTCTGTGTTTCAGTAGTTGTACTTCAAAAAATCTTCCTTGAATTTCCTAACTTACAAGGACACTTCATTTAGATTCTTGTAGTTAATATCATCAGTTACTTAAATTATATGTTTTTGTAAGCTCCCAAGACAAGGTCTCAGGAAAGAGACCTTATCAACCTCCTGGGTTATTTTCCCAAATAAATTTTCAGCATATTTAAATCATTTATTTGTCTAACTATAATGTTTAAAGATGTCTTGATTACATAGCCTAACTCATCTTAAATTTTTCTGGGCATTGCTGGTTAATCTAAATACCCATCATCTTTTTCATCATTTAATGGTATTTTAGATTTGTTTTAGTATGGTACAGAGGTTGGAGGGAGCACACCTGTCTCACCCTCTTTTGAAAATTCAGAATTATTTTCAAATTCACTCCAAGCTTTCAGAATTTTGAGAATTGTCTGCAAAACCTGGCAATGGCAAAGGTTCCTTGTATGTGAAAATAAATATCTGCTTCCAGCTTATGAGCAGTAACCTGGCAACCAAATTTTATATCAGAAACTTATGGTGTGTTAGCAGTGAGAGAACAATGCCTTCATGTAAACTCCATGCCCTCTGGCCCATCCTCTCTGGAATAAATTTCAAAAAGGTAAGGAAAGACCAGATGGTGAGGAAGAAACAAAGCTATTAATTAAACTCTCCCTGAATGTTTCTCAAAGTGTGGGCCTAGATTTGAAAACTAACCCTTGTAACCACAAGCTTACTTCACTGACTTTATTTTTTTTTCATTTTTGAAGTGCTTTTTATTTTATATTTTTATGTTGTTTATCTAATTTTTATGCAGTTAGTTTTATTTAATTTCTGGTTACTTAAAATACAGTGTAATATTAGTTTCAAGTATACAATATAATGATTCAACAATTCCATACAATACCTGGTGCTCATCACAACAACTGCACTCCTTAATCCCCATCACCTATTTAAACCATCTCCCCACCAACCTCCCCTCTGGTACCCACCATTTGTTCTTTATAGTTAAGAGTTTGTTTCTTGGTTTGCCTCTCTTTTTCCCCCTTTGCTTGTTTTGTTTCTTAAATTACACATATGAGTAAAATCATATGGTATTTGTCTTTTTCTGACTGACTTATTTCGCTTAGCATAATATTCTCTAATTCCATCCATGTCATTGCAAATGACAAGATTTCATTCTTTTTATGGCTGAGTAAAATACCACTGTAGATGTATATGACACAGTCAATGGACATGGGCTGTTTGTATAATTTGGCTATTGTTGATAGTCCTGCTATAAACATCAGGTAGCATATGTCCCTTTGAGTCAGTATTTTAGGATTTGTTGAGTAAATACCTCATAGTGCAAGTGCTGGATCATATGGAAGTCGTATTTTTAATTTTTGAGAAACCTCCATACTGTTTTCCAGAGTGGTATACCAGTTTGGATTCCCAACAAGGAAAGAGGGTTTCTGTTTTTCCACATCCTCGCCAACAACTGTTGTTTCTTGTGTTGTTGATTTTAGCCATTCTGATAGGTATGAGGTGATACCTCATTGTTTTTTGATGAGGTATGGTTTTGACTTGTATTTCCCTGATGATGAGTGATGTTGAGCATCTTTTCATGCGTCTGTTGGCCATCTGTATGACTTCTTTGGAAAAAATGTCTACTCATATCTTCTGCCCATTTCTTAACTGTATTATTTATTTTTTGGTTGTTGAGTTTGATAACTTCATTATAGACTTTGGATACTAACCCTTTATCCAATATGCCATTTCCAAATATCTTCCCCTATGCCAAAGTTTGCCTTTTAGTTTTGTTGATTGTTTCCTTCACCAGGCAGAAGCTTTTTATCTTAATGAAATCCCAATAGTTTATTTTTGCTTTTGTTTCCCATGCCTCAGGAGACATGTCTGGTAAGAATTTGTTATGGCCAAGGTCAAAGGTGTTGCTGCCTGTGTTGTCCTCTAGGATTTTGATGGTTTCCTGTCTGACATTTTGGTCTTTCATCCATTTCGAATTTATTTTTGTGTATGGTGTAAGAAAGTGGTTCACTTTTATTCTTTTGCATGTTGCTGTCCAGTTTTCCCAACACCATTTGTTGAAAAGACTGTCTTTTTTTCCATTGGATATTATTTCCTGCTTTGTCAAAAATTAACTAATCTAATTAACTAATTAAATTAATTACCTAATTGAACTTTATATTTGTGGGTCCATTTCTGAGTTTTCCATTCTGTTCCATTGATCTATGTGTCAGTTTTTGTTCCAGTACCATTCTGTCTTGATCTCCACAGCTTTGTGATATAACTTGAAGTCCGTAACTGTGGTGCTTCCAGCTTTCTTTTTCAAGATTGCTTTGGCTATTCGAGGTCTTTTTGGTTCCATCCAAATTTTAGGATTGTTTGTTGTAGCTCTGTGCAAAATGCTGGTAGTATTTTCATAGGGATTGCATTAAATGTGTAGATTGCTTTGGGTAGTATAGACGTTTTAACAGTATTTGTTCTTCCAATCCATGGGAATGGAATGTTTCTCCATTTCTGTGTGCCATCTTCATTTTCTTTCATAAGTGTTCTATAGTTTTCAGTGTACAGATATTTTACCTCTTTGATTAAGTTTTTTCCTGGGTATCTTAGAGTTTTTGGTGCAGATATAAATGGGATCAATTTCTTGATTTCTTTTTCTGCTGTTTCATTATTGGTGTATAGAAATGCAACAAATTTCTGTACATTGATTTTATATCTTGCATATTTGCCAAATTCATGTATCAGTCCTAGCAATTTTTTTGGTGGAGTCTTTCAGGTTTTCTACATAGAGTATCATGTCATCTGTGAATAGTCAATGTTTAACTTCTTTCTTGCCATTTTGGATGCCTTTTATTTCTTTTTGTTGTCTGCTGAGGCTAGGACTTCTAGTATGATTTTAAATAACAGTGATGAGAGTGAACATCTTTGTCTTGTTCCTGACTGTAGATGAAAAGCTCTCAGTATTTCCCCATTGAGAATGATATTAGTTATGGGTCTTTGTTATGTGGCCTTTATGATGTTGAGATACGTTCCCTCTATCACTAGTTTGTTGAGGGTTTTTATGAACAGTGGATGCTGTATTTTGTCAAACTCTACTGATTTTTAAAGTTCCTAGAGTTAAGCTTTGCTGTTTTACAAAGCCCAACATTATAAGGACTTGTCTTCCCAGTGCAGGTCCTCAGTGCCAGGGATGCCCAGTGTGGGGTCTGATCTTTTCACTTCTCTGTTCTTATGGTGTCCCTTCCATTTGTGGTTAATCATGCCAGGGGTTTCATTCCTAACTGCATGCCTACCCCTCCTACCATTTTCAATGTGGCTTTCTCTTTATGACTAGCTGTAGAAGATTTGTTCTGTCAGGCTTCATGTTGTTTTCAGAGTTAGTTGCATAGATATAGCTGTTGTCTTGGTGTTTCAATGGGACAAGGTGAGCTCATCATCCTCTTACTCTGCCGTCTTTACGACTAGATTTTTGAACATTTTCAAACTATTTCACCTTGATTTATTTATGGTGTTTCAGAACATATCACTTTGTATATTTTCTTTTTTTTATTATGTTATGTTAGTCACCATAAAGTACATCATTAGTTTTTTATGTAGTGTTCAGTGATTCATTATTTGTGTATAACACCCATTATTTGCTCATTACAACACGTGCCCTCCTTATTGTTTACTCTAGATGTTATAATATACATATGTCTCTTATCACAGTGCACTGTTAGTAAATCACAGTGCACTTCAAGTAAATATAGGTTTATTATCCTCCTTTTAAAATTTTGGCTTAACTATTTCCTCTTCATACATTAAGTGACATATTAGATGGTGTTTTAAATTTAATTTTAACTTAAAGCATTTAAATTTAAATTATCAGAAGATTTATTATATATATCTTTATTCTTTAACAAGTCAAACAGTTTGCTTTCCTTTTTGAAGTTTTAACCCTTCTTTTAATGTTCCATTTCTTTTTAGAAAAATTTCATTAGCTCTTTAATTTTATGCAGATATAATGACATAACATATTAGTTTTAAATGTACAACATAATGATTCAATATTGTATATATTGCAGAATGATCATCACAATCAGAACAGATAACATTCATCACCATACATAGTTACAGTTTTTTTCTTGTGGTGAGAACTTTCAATAACCAATATCCTAGCTACTTTCAAATATGGAATACAGTATTAACTATAGACCCCATGCTGTACATCACATCCCCATGATATTTATTTTATAACTGGAATTTCTTTTAAATTTTGACTTCTTTACCCAATTCACTCACCCCATCCCTTTATCTCAAGCAACCACCATTCTGTTCTCTATATCCATGAATTCAATTTTGTTTTGTTTGTTTTATATTTCACGTATGTGAATTCATATAGCATTTATCTCTGTCTGATTTATTTTACTTAGGATAATGCCTTCAATAACCATCCATGCTGTCAAAAAAAGGGCAAGATTTCATTCTTTACATTTTTTGGCTATTGTAAATAATGCCACAATGAACATGGGAGTGCATTTACTTTTTCAATTTAGTGCTTTAATTTTCTTTGGGTAAGTACCTACTAGTGGAATTTCTGGACCACATTGTAGTTTTGTTTTTATTTTTTTTTTTAAAGAAACTCCATAGTGTTTTCCATAGTAACTTCAACAATTCACATTCCCATGGAGAGTGCACAAGGATTTACCCTTTCTTACATCTTCACCAACATGTGTTATCTCTTGTCTTTTTTTTTTTAAGATTTTATTTATTTATTTGAGAGAGAGAGAGAGAGAATGAGAGACAGAGAGCACGAGAGGGAAGGGGATCAGAGGGAGAAGCAGACCCCCCGCTGAGCAGGGACCCCGATGCGGGACTCGATCCCAGGACTCCAGGATCATGACCTGAGCTGAAGGCAGTCGCTTAACCAACTAAGCCACCCAGGCGCCCTCTCTTGTCTTTTTGATGCTAGCCATTTTAACAGGTGTGAGGTGATATTTCATTGTGGTTTTGATTTGAACTTCCCTGAAGATTAATGATATTGAACATTTTTTTTATGTACCTGTTATCTGTTTGTATGTCTTTCTGGAAAAGTGTAATTTTTGTATCTGTAATTAAATTTTTATTTTTAAAAATTAATTAATTATTCCCAGTTTAATTAACATACAGTGTTATATAAAATTCAGATGTACAATATAGTAATTCAACAATTTATTAAATTACTCAGTGCTCTTTGAGATAATTGTACTCTTAATCCCCTTCAACTATTTCACCCATACCCTGCCCACCTCCCCCCTGACAACCACCAGTTTGTTCTCTGTATTTAACAGTCTATTTTTTTGTTTCACTCTTTTTTTTCTTTTTTTCATCTGTTTTGTTTCTCAAGTTTAACATATAAGTGAAATCATATGATATTTGTGTTTCTCTGACTTCTTTCTTTTTTTTTAAGATTTTATTTATTTATTTGAGAGAGAGAAAGAGCTCGTGAGAGGGGGGAGGGTCAGAGGGAGAAGCAGACTCCCTGCCGAGCAGGGAGCCCCATGTGGGACTCGATCCCAGGACTCCAGGATCATGACCTGAGCTGAAGGCAGTCGCTTAACCAACTGAGCCACCCAGGCGCCCTCTCTGACTTATTTCACTTAGCGTTTTACCCTCTAGAATCCATCCATGGTGTTGCAAATGGCAAGATTTCATTCATTTTTTATGACTAATATTCCATTGTGTGTGTGTATCATATCTTCTTTATCTGTTCACTTATCATTGGACAGTTGGCTTGCTTCCATATTTTGGCTATTGTAAATAATGCTGTAATAAATATAGGGGTGCATATATCTTTTCAAATAAGTGTTTTCATTTTCTTAGGTAAATACCCACCTGTGGAATTACTGGATCATATGGTAATTCTATTTTTTTTTTTTTGAGAAACCTCCATACTGTTTTCCACAGTGGCTGCACCAGTTTGCATTCCAAGCAACAGTGCAAGAGTGTTCCTTTATCTTCACATTCTTGTCAACACTTGTATTTTCTGTTTTTGATTATAGCCATTTGGACAGTTCTGAGCTAGTAGCTCATTGTGGTTTTGACTTGCATTTCCTGATGATTAATTATGGTGAACATCTTTTCATGTACCCATATGTCTTCTTTGGAGAAATGTCTCTTCATGTTTTCTGCACATTTTTTATTTTATTTTTTTTAATTTTTAAAAAAGATTTTATTTGTTTCAGAGAGAGAGTGAGAGAGAAAGAGCAAGCAGGGAGGGGAGGGGTAAAGGGAGAGGGATAAGCAGACACCCTGCTGATGCAGGACTCAGTCCCAGGAACCCAGGATCATGACCTGAGCCAAAGCAGAGGCTTAACCAACTGAGCCACCCAGGCACCCCCTGCACATTTTTTAATTGGATTATTTGGGGAGGGCATTTGGTATTGAGTTATAAAATTTCTTTATATATTTTGGATTTTAACCCCTTATCAGATATATCATTTGTAAGTATCCTCTCTATTTCAGTGAATCATCTTTTTTTAATTGATGATTTCTTTCACTGTGTAAAAGCCTTTCATTTTGGTGTAGTCTGAATATTTCAGTTTTGCTTTTGTTTCCCCTGCCAAAGGAGACATATCTACAAAAATGCCTCCATGGCTGATGTCTAAAGATACTACAGCATATGTTTTCTTCTAAGAATTTTATGGTTTCAGGTTTCACATATAGGTTTGTAATCCATTTGGAGTTTATTATTGCATAGTGTAAGACAATGGTCCAGTTTTATTCTTTTGCATGTGGCTGTCCAGTTTTCCCAACACCATTTGTTGAAGACACAGTCTTTTTCTGATTGTGTATTCATGCTTCTTTTGTTGTAGATTAATTGACCATACACTCATGGGTTTATTTCTGGACTCTCTATTCTGTTCCACTGATTTAATGTGTCTACTTTTGTGCCAGCACCATAGTTTTTGATTACTGAATGTTTGTAGTATATCTTGAAATCTGAAATTGTGATACCTCTAGTTTTTTTTTTTTTTCTTTTTCAAGATTGCTTTGACTATTTGGGGTCTTTTGTGGTTCCATATAAATTTTAGGATTAGTCTTTCTGAGGGGTATAATGCTAAGTGAAATAATTCAGTTAGAGAAATACAAATATCATATCATTTCACTTACACATTGAATTTATTCTTTCTATGCTTTCTACCAATGGCATTTGGTGTTTTGATAGGGATTGCAATAAATGTGTAGATTACTTTGGATAATATGGACATTTTGATGATATTAGTTCCCCCAATCCATGATCATGGAATGTCTTTCCATTTGTTGGTGTCATCTTCAATTTTTTCATCAATGTTTTATAGTTTTCAGAGTTCAAGTCTTTCACCTCCTTGGTTAAATTTATTCTTAGGTATTTTATTCTTTTTGTGCAATTGTAAATGAGACTGTTTTCTTAATTTATCTTTTGGCTGCTTCACTATTAGTGTATAGAATTGCAACAGATTTATGTACATTGGTTTTGTATCCTGAGCTTTTACTGAACTCATTTATAAGTTCTAGGAGTTTTTTGGTGGAGTTTTTAGGATTTTCTGTATAGAGTGTCAAGTCATCTGAAAACAGTGAAAGTTTTACTTCCTCCTTACCAATATGAATGCCTTTTAAACATTCTTTTTTCTTGTCTGATTGCTGTGGCTAGGGTTTCAGTACTATGTTGAACAAAAGTGGAGAGACCAGACATCCTTGTCTTATTCCTGATATTAGGGGGAAAGCTCTCAGTTTTTCCCCATTAAGGATGATGTTAAATGTGTTTTTCTCATATATGGTCTTTATTATGTTGTGGTATGTTCCCTGTAAATGTACTTTTTTGAGAGTTTTTATCACAATTGAATATCAGTAATTTGTCAAATGCTTTTTCTGCATTTATTGAAATGATCATATGGCCTTTATTTTTCTTCTTGTTGATGTGGTGTATCATGTTGTTTGATTTGTGACTATTGAAACATGCTTGTGTCCCAGAAATAAATCCTACTTGATCGCGGTGAAAGATTTTTTTAATGTATTGTTGGATTTGATTTGCTAATATTTTGTTGAGGGTTTTTGCATCTATGTTCATCAGAGATTTGGCCTGTAGTATTGTGTGTGTGTGTGTGTTTGTGTGTTTATCTGGTTTGGGTATTAGGGTAATTCTAGCTTCATAAAATGAAATAGATATTAACTCTTCTTTAAATGTTTGGAAAAGCTCATCTGTGAGACCATCTGGTCCTGGGCTTTTGTTTGTTGGGAGTTTGTTTGTTTGTTTACTGATTCAATTTCATTGCTAGTAATGAGTCTGCTCAAATTTTCTCTTTCTTCCTGATTCAGTTTTGGAAGGTTGTATGTTTCCAGGAATTTATCAATTTCTTGTAGATTATTCAGTTTGTTGTAATATTTTTTTCATAACATTCTCTTATAATAATTTGTATTTCTGTGTTGTGAGATGTTACTTCTCCTTTTTCATTTCTGATTTTATTTATTTGAGTCCTCTCTCTCTCTCATGAGTCTGGCTCTAGATCAAGATCAATTTTCAATCTAGAAAAGATCAATTTTGTTGACCTTTTCAAAGAACCAGCTCCTGGTTTCATTGAACTATTCTATTGCCTTTTTTAGTGGCTTTTTTTCAGTTTTTCTCTAATCTGTATTATTTACTTCCTTCTACTGGTTTTGGGCTTTGTTCTTTTTTTCTAGCTTATTTAAGTGTAAGGTTAGGTTTTTTATTTGAGTTTTTTCTTATTTCTTGAGGTAGGACTGTATTGCTATATTCTTTCCTCTTAGAACATCTTTTGCTGCATTCCAAAGATTTTGGACCATCGTGTTTTCATTTTCATTTGTCTCCATGTATTTTTGATGCCCTCTTTGATTTTCTGGATGACTCATTGTAATAACATTTTTAATTAGCAAAGTTAATTCTCACTTTTTTATTATTAATTACACATATCCCTCTGTTCTTATGTTTTGGATTCATTATTCTTTCAGAACTCTTTGGGAAAGCATATAATTTCCTGAATTATTGCACTTTCTTATATGTCTATTTGCACTCATTATTCATCTTTTTATTTTTTGTTTACCTTCCCTATCAGACTAACTTTTGTTATCTGTTCATATTTATGAAGAAATAGATTTTTAAAAAGATTTATTTATTTTATTTTTGAGGGGGGGCAGAGGGAGAGGGAGAGAGAGTCTCAAACACGCTCCCTGCTGACCACAATGTCCAATGTGGGTCTTGATCTCATGAACCTGAGATGATGACCTGAGCCAAAATCAAGAGTCAGACATGTAACTGACTGAGCCACCCTGGCACCCCTAGATTCTTTTTTGTAGGTAGATTTTATGGACTTTCCATGCAGTCGTGTCTTCCTCTCTCCCCAACAGGCCACTTCCCTGGATTAGTGGCCTGATTGTGGGTTCTGTATGAATGACTGGAGCATGTTAATTTATTATATATGGGAATAAAGTAGGCTGACAATCCAAGGACCTACCAATTACCAAAATATGTAGGTTTAATTTATTATTTTCTGCAGGTGGATAACATGGTTTCTATTTCAGGCAGTATTACACCACTTTTCTATTTGGATATTTTAAGTGTCCAGAATTATTTTATGGTCTTTCTTAATTGTTCTCCAAATTTCTACATGAAATCAAAAGCTCTTCTCTGGTAAATTAATCACCCCCTTTAAAAAGTCATTTTATAGCTTTTAACTTGGGGGTAAACTACCTCTTAGTCAGTATAAGTTAGATAAAATGGGGAATGCAACTAGCCCATCTTACTTTATTTTCTTAAGATTTTATTTGTTTATTTGAGAGAGACACAGTGAGAGAGAGGGAGAAACAGGCTCCCCACTGAGCAGGGAGGCTGAAATGGGGCTTGATCCCAGGACCTTGGGATCATGACCTGAGCTGCAGGCAGATGTTCAACCAAATGAGCCACCCAGGCACCCCTAGCCCATCTTACTTTAATTAAGCACCCTAATACTTTAGTTTTCCTCCAACTTTGAAGTAAGTCTCTCTGGCTTTAGATATTTTCAGGATCTGCTTACCTTTGCAATATTTCTTTCCATGTCTGTGTTTTGAAGTATGCTTTTATCTGCTCTTGTCAGTCTAATTCAATATGTTTTTATTTCTAAGAAATGCCTCAGTATATGTGACCTACTAATTGCACCCTTTCTTGTTTTCCAGTTTTGTTATATATTTATTATATTGATCTGAAGTGAGAATAAAGATTGATATGTTTGCTCAGAGTATCATTGTTATGCAGCATCTCTATTTCATTTTATGTTTTAATTATAGAAGATAAAATAAATTTTTTCATAATCTTCCGCATTACTCTTTATGAAACCTTTGGCCTATTTATTTTTTTATATTGTTCTTTAAAAACTAGCAATGACTTTATCTTTCTGACATGCATACTATTTTTGTTTTTAATTTTTGGGTATAAATTATGTACAATGTGTAAATTATAAACATTGATGAGATTTGAAATGTATAAATCCATGAAGCCATCATGAAAATCAAGATAACATTTCAAGCACCTCAAAGATCTTCTTATGTTATTTTGTAATCCATCACTCTCTCTACCACTGTCTCAGGCAACCACTGCTCTGTTTTCTGTCACTACAGATTATTTTGCATTTCCTAGAATTTTACATAAATAAAAGCATGCAGTAGGAACTCTACCTTTGTCTGGTTTCTTTTCATCAATATAATGAATTAATATTCATATATGGTTGCCTATATACAGCACTTTATTCCCATACCATAAATGGCCTATTCACTTGTTCACAGACATTTTGTTTTCTGTTTTTGACAAAAACAAAGAAAGCCACTATGATCATTTTTGTACATTCTTGACATGGAAATGTTTATTATTTTTTCTTGGCTAAATCCAATTTGTACACCTTTTATTTCATCCACTTGTTTAATTAGATTGGTTGTGTATCAGTTCAGGTCCTTTGAGAAGCAGATACCAAGTCTGAATTAATTGTTCAGCATATTTATTGGGGGAAACACCTATGAAAGGAGAGAAGGAGAAGGCTAATGAGTGATCTTTTAGCAATATAGACCATTATTACAGTCACACACCAAACAAGAATAGCTCAGTTTTAGTAACACTACTGTGCTAAATAATTGCCTGGGAGCAGATCAGAAGAATGGCCTCAGTGACAGTGCCACAGGAGATCCAAAGTTGCATGACCTGAAGGCTTAATCAACTCTGCTCCTCCCAGCAAGTTATCTTAAAGGGAGATCTGAGAATTACAACACCATAACTATCATAGTCTTCCAATTCCAGAATTATGTTATAGAAGTGTGGCAGTGTCTTCATAATAAATTTAATTGAAATATTTCTAGTATTTTAATATTAAATATAATACTTGCTTATGGGGGAAATACTAAAATTTGTTTTGCTTAGTTTTTAGTCAGGAATAGATGTAAATTTATTCAAATAACATTTTTGTGGTTTTTAAAAACAGATTGCTTTATGTACCATCTTATGTTCATAACAAAATTTGGTTGAAAATACTGCTTCCTTATAACCTTGCCCACAAACTCACAAAGCCTCATTTACTACCAATATTCCACAACAGAGTGGTTAATTTGTTTAAAATGATGCATTTACATTGACACATCAGTATCACCCAGGATCAAGACTTTCATTAGGGTTTACTCTTTGTTTTGTACATTCTATGGGTTTATATATACAAATATATAATGGCATGTGCACACAATAGTACTATCATAGAGAATAGTTTCACTGCCCTATTCTCTATACTTCGCCTATTCATTTCTCTCTTCCACCCCACCCCCCAACAAACACTAATCTTTTCACTGTCTCCATAATTTTGCATTTTCTAAATCGTCATACTGTTGGAATCATATAGTATATAGTCTTTTCAGATTAGCTTCTTTCACTTGGTAATATGCATTTAAGGTTTTTAAAACTCGTTTACTTTAGCATTGAATAATATTCCATTATCTAGAGGTACCACAGGTTATATGCACATTCACCTACTGAAGGACATCTTGCTTGCTTCCAAGTTTTGTTAATTATTAATAAAACTGCTATAAAAACCATGGGCAGGTTTTTGTGTGGGCATAAATTTTTAACTCATTGGAGAAAATACCGAAGAGTACAACTGCTGGATCCTATGATAAGAGTGTGTATAACACCCAGTGCTCCATTCAATACATGCCCTCTTTAATACCCATCACCCGGCTAACCCATCCCCCCATCCCCCTCCCCTCTAGAACCCTCAGTTTGTGTCTCAGAGTCCACAGTCTCTCATGGTTCGTCTTCCCCTCCGATTCCCCCCCCCTTCATTTTTCCCTTCCTACTAGCTTCTTTTTTTTTAACATATAATGTAAAAAAAAAAGTGTATTAAGTTTTGTGAGAAATCTTCAAACTCTCTTCCAAAGTGGCTGTACCATTTTGCATTTCACCAGCAATAAATGAAAATTTCTGTTCCTCCACATCCTCACCAACACTTATGATCTCTTCTCTTTTGGATGGTAGCCATTCTAACAGTTGTGAGGTGATATTTCCTTGTGGTTTTTTATCTGCATTATTTTGATGATTAGTGATTTTGAGTACCTTTTCATGCACCTTGTTGGCAATTTGGATGCCTTCTATTTAAAAATATGTCTATTTAGTTCTTCTGTCCTTTTTTAAGTCAGAATGGTTTTTGATGATGCTGTTGTTATGAAATATAAATCTTTATAAATTTTAGATATTAACCCCTTATCCAATACATGATTTGCAAATATTTTCTCCCATTCCAGAGGTTATCTTTTCATTTTGTTGATTGTTTCTCTTTTAGTACAGAAGATCTTAAAGTGTATTTAACCCCATATATTGATTTGTGTTTTTATTTTGTGTGCATTTGGTGTCATATTTTTAAAAAAGTCATTTCCAAGAGCAATGTTGGTAAAATCTTTTCCCTGTTTTCTTCTAGGAGTTCTATGGTTTCAAGACTTACGTTTTAGTTTGATCCATTTAGTTATTTTTTGTGAGTGGTGTAAGATAAAGATCCAATGTCATTCCTTGCTTGTGGTTATGCAGTATTCCCTACACCATTTTTGAAGAGAATATCTTTTACCTATTCAATGTTCTTGGCTCCCTTATAAAATATGCAGGAAGGGGAAAATAAAGGGGGAGAAATCGGAGGGGAAGAAGAACCATGAGAGACTATGGACTCTGAGAAACAAACTGAGGGTTCTAGAGGGGAGGGGGTGGGGGGATGGGTTAGCCTGGTGGTGGGTATTAAAGAGGGCACGTACTGAATGGAGCACTGGGTGTTATAAGCAAACAATGAATCATGGAACACTACATCAAAAACTATTGATGAGGGGCGCCTGGGTGGCTCAGTCGTTAAGCATCTGCCTTCGGCTCGGGTCATGATCCCGGGGTCTTGGGATCGAGCCCCGCATCAGGCTCCCTGCTTGGCGGGAGGCCTGCTTCTCCCTCTCCCACTCCCCCTGCTTGTGTTCCCTCTCTCGCTGTGTCTCTCTCTGTCAAATAAATAAAATCTTAAAAAAAAAAGAAACTATTGATGAAATGTATGGTGATTAACATAACATATATATATATAATAATTGAAAAAATAAAATAAAAATTTATAAATGTAAAAAAATAAAAAATAAAATATTAATTGACTGTATATGCAGAGGTTTACTTCTGGGATCTCTATTCTGTTCCATTAGTCTATGTGTCTGTTTCTATGCCAGTAAAACTTTGTTTTAATTATATAACATTGTAGTATAGTTTGAAATCAGGGTGCATTATGTCTCTTGCTGTGTTTTTCTTTCCAAAGATTGCTTTGGCTTTTCAGGATATTTTCTAGTTTCATACAAGTTTTAGGATTGTTTTTTCTGTTTTTTTGAAAACTGCCATTAATCTATTTTTAGGGATTGTATTGAAAACACAGATGGCTTTGGGTACATGAATATTTTAACAATATTAACTATTCTAATCCTTAAACATGAGTATTTTTCCATTTCTTTGCATCTTCAATTTCCTTCAGCAAATTCTTGTACTTTTTAATGTATAGATGTTTAGTTCATTGGTTAAAGTTATTCCTAGTTATTTTATTGTTTCTGATGTTACTATGAATGAGATAGTTTTATTTCTTTTTCAGATGGTTCATTGTTAGTGTATAGAAATACAACTGATTTCTGTGCATTGGTTTTATATGTTGTGATTTTACTGAATCATTGATTAAATGAGGTCTAATTTTCTTAGTTGAGTCTTTTGAATTTCAATGTACAAGATTATATAATCTGCAAATAATATGGCAATTTTACTTCTTTAAAATTTGAATGCCTTTTGTTTTTTGTCTTGCCTGATTTCTCTACGTAGGACTTCAAGTATTATGTTGAATAAGTGTGGTAAGAATAGATACCCTTGCCTTGTTTTTGAACTTAGAGGAAAAACGACTTGTCATATGACCTTTTTTATGGTGAAGTATTTTCCTTCTATACTCAATCTGTAGAGGATATTTATTACAAAAGAATGTATTTTTCAAGTGTTCTCCTACATCCACAGAGACTATCACATGATTTTTATCTGTCATTATATTAAAGTGGGGTATTACAAATGGGGGATCTGCATAAATTTGAAACATCCTTGCATCACAGGGATAAATCCCACTTTGTCAGGGTGTATAATCCTTTTAATCTGTTCTTGAATTCAGTTTACTAATAGTTTGTTTAGAATATTTACATTTATGTTCATCATGGATATTGATCTATAGTATTTTATTCTTGTAGAGCTCTTCTCAGGCTTTGGTATCAGGGTAATATTGGCCTCATAAAATGAGTTTGCAAGTATTCTATTATATTCGATTTTTTGGGAATAGTTTGTGAAAGATTGGTGTTAATATTTATTTTTATTTATTTTCTTTTTTCATTTCTTTCTATCAGTTTCACTTAAGCTTTATTATAGTTATCACATTTTTTATTATAAATGTGTGAGATTTAAAAGCTCTCCAGAGTATAAATTTCTACAATGTTTTATTATTTTATTTAAGTGGGGAGATGTCAATTTGGTGAAAATTTATATTACATTCAGTATTCCTTTCATAGTATTTTCAAATTATTTTCTTTCTTTTTTTAAAAATTTAAATTCAAGTTAGTTAACATATAGTGTATTATTAGTTTTGGGGTAGAGTTTAGTGATTCATCATTTGCATATAACACACAGTGCTCATTACATCAAGTGCCCTCTTTAATGCCTATCACCCAATTACCCCATCCCCTCACTTCCTCTCCAGCAACCCTGTTTGTTTCCTATAGTTGAGTCTATTATGGTTTGCCTCTCTCTCTGTATTTATCTCATTTTGTTTTTCCTTCCCTTCCCTTATGTTCATCTGTTTTGTTTCTTAAGTTCCACATATGAATGAAATCATATGGTATTTGTCTTTCTCTGACTTATTTCTCTTAGTGTAATACATTCTACTTCCATACATGTCATTGTAAATGGCAAGATTTCATTATTTTTGATGGCTGAGAAATATTCCATTGTATATATATATACCACATCTTTATCCATTCATCCATCAATGGGCATTTGGGCTCTTTCCACATTTTGGCAATTGTGGACATTGCTATTATAAACATTGTTGGTGAGGATGTGGAGAAAGGGGAACCCTCTTAAACTGTTGGTGAGAATGCAAACTGATGCAGCCACTCTGGAAAAGAATATGGAGGTTCCTCAAAAAGTTAAAAATAGAACTACCCTACAATCCAGCAATTGCACTACTAGGTATTTATCCAAAGGATATAAAAATAATGATTCAAACGGGCACATGAACATAAAATTATTTTCAAATATCAATTAATGTTCTTAAAAGATTAGCATATTTTTAGACATTCTATTTCTGTTTTTAAAATTCCAGTATAGTTAAAATACAGTGTTATATTAGTTTCAGGTATACAATACAGTAATTCAGCAATTCCATATATCACTCAGTGATATATCACAAAAAGTACACTCCTTAATCCCCATCTCATATTTCACCCATTCCCTACCCACCTGCCCACTGGTGACCATCAGTTTATTCTCCATAGTTAGGAGTCTGTTTCTTGGTTTGTCTCTCTCTTTCTTTCTCTCTCTTTTTTTCTCATTTGTTTTGTTTCTTAAATTCCACACATGAGTGAAATCATATGGTATTTGTCTTCCTCTGATTGACTTATTTAACTAAATATTATACTCTCTAGCTCCATCTGTGTCATTTCAAATGGTAGGATTTCATTCTTTTTATGGCTGAATAATATTCTATTTTATATATATATATATGTGTGTGTGTGTGATATATATGTGATATATATATGTGAGATTATATATATGTGAGATTATATATAATATATATAAAGAAATATATATATAAATAATATATAAATATATTTATATATAAGAATATATAAAATATATATAAAGAATATATAAATATATATATATTTATATATATTTGCATTCCCACCAACAGTGCAAGAGCGTTCCCCTTTCTCTACATTCTCACCAAGACCTGTTGTTTATTGTGTTTTTTATTTTAATCATTCTGACAAATGTGAGGTGATATCTCATTATAATTTTGATTTGCATTTCCCTGATGATGAGTGATGTTGAGCATCTTTTCATGTGTCTGTTGGCCATCTGAATGAATGTCTTCTTTGGAGAAATGACTGTTCATGTCTTCTGCCTATTTTTTAATTGGATTATTCAATTTTGGTTGTTGACTTGTATCAGTTCTTTATATATTTTGGATACTAATCTTTTGTTGGATATGTCATTTGCAAATATCTTCTACAATTCCATAGATTGCCTTTTAGTTTTGTTAGTTGTTTCCTTCACTGTGCAGACGGATTTTATGTTGACGTAGTCCCAAGAGTTTATTTTTACTTTTATTTCCCTTTCCTCAAGAGACATATCTACAAAAATGTTGCTACAACGGACATCAGAGACATTACTGCCTGTGTTGTCTTCTAAGGTTTTTATGGCTTTAGGTCTCAGATTTAGGTCTTTAATCCATTTGGAGTTTGTTTTTATGTAAGGTATAACAAAGTGGCCCAGTTTCACTCTTTTGCATGTAGCTGACCAGTCTTCCCAACACCATTTTTGGAAGAGACTGTCTTTTTCCCATTGGACATTCTTTCCTGCTTTGCCAAAGATTAATTGACCATAAATTGTGTGCTTATTTCTAGGTTATCTATTTTTTGTGTTTTTAAATATTTATTTATTATTTAGAGAGAGAGAGAGAAAGAGAGCATGTGCAGGGGCAGGGGAAGAGGGAGAGGGAGAGAGAAGGAGAGAAGCAGATTCCCTGCTGAGCATGGAGCCCAATGTGGGGCTTGAACTCAGGACCCCAAAATCATGACCTGAGCCATAATCAAGAGCTGGACACTTAACCAACTGAGGCACCCAGGTGCCCTACTAGGTTATCTGTTCTGTTCCATTGATCTATGTGTCTATTTTTGTGACAGTACCATACTGCTTTGATCACTATGGCTTTGTAATACAATTTGAAGTCTGAAATTGTCATACCTTCAGCTTAGCTTTTCTTTTTCAAGATTATTTAGGCTATTCTGGGTCTTTTGTGGTTCCGTACAAATTTTAGGATTATTTGTTCTGCTTCTGTGAAAAATGTTGTTGGTATTTTGATAGGAATTTCATTAAATGCCTAGATTACTTTGGGTGCTATACATTTTAGCATTATGTGTTCTTTCACTCCATGAGCATTAAATGTTTATCCATTTATTTGTGTCCTCTTCAATTTCTTTCATCAGTATTCTATGAATTTCAGAGTACAGGTCTTTAACTTCTTTGGTTAAATTTACTCTTAGGTCTCATTAATCTGTTCTATTGTGTTTTGTTTTGTTTTGTTTTTTAGTTTCTACATCATTTATTTCTGCTCTAATCTTTATTATTTCCTTCAATCTGCTGACTCTGGGCTTCATTTGTTGTTCTTTTTTGAGCTCCTTTAGGTATAAGTTTAAGTTGTTTATTTGAGATTTTCCTTGCTTATTGAGGTAGGTCTGTATTGCTATAAACTTCCCTCCTATAACCATTTTTGCTGCATCCCAAAAGTTTCTGACCATTGTACTTTCATTTTTATTTGTTTCCATGTACTTTTTTAATTTCTTTTTTGATTTCTTGGTTGACCCATTCATTGTTTTGTAGCATGTTACTTAATCTCCATGTATTTGTGGTCTTTCCAGATTTTTTTTTTTTGTAGTTGATTTCTAGTTTCATAGCGTTGTGATAAGAAAAGATGCATGGTATGACTCAGATCTTTTTCAATACTTTGAGACTTGTTTTGTGGCCTAGTATGTGATCTCTTCTGGTGGATGTTCCATGTGCACTTGAAAAAAATGTAGCATTCTGTTGTTTCAGGATGGAATGTTCTAAATATGTCTGTTAAATTCATCTCATCTAGGGGCGCCTGGGTGGCTCAGATGGCTAAGTGTCTGCCTTCGGCTCAGGTCATGATCCCAGAGTCCCAGGATTGAGCCCTGCATCAGGCTCCCTGCTCAGCGGGGAGCCTGCTTCTCCCTTTCCTTCTCCTGCTCCCCCTGCTTGTGCTCTCTCACCCTCTCTGTCAAATAAATAAATAAAATCTTAAAAAAAAATTCATCTCATCTAGTGTGTCATTCAGTCACTGTTTTGTTGTTGATTTTCTGTTTTGATGATCTGTTTGTCAGTGTAAGTGGAGTGTTAATGTCCCCTAATATTATTACATTGTTGTTGATTAGTTCTTTTATGTTTGTTATAAACAGTTTTATTTATTTGGGTCCTCCCAGGTTGGGTGCATAAATATTTACAATTGTTATATATTCTTGTTGGATTGTCCCCTTTATTATTATATTGTGTCCTCCTTTTCTTTTCTCACAGTCTTTGTCTTAATGTCTATTTTGTCCAATATAGGTATTGCTACCCCAGCTTTCTTTTCACATCCATTTGCATGATAAATGTTTATCCATCTTTTCACTTTCAGTCTGCAGGTGTCTTTAGGTCTGAAATAAGTCTCTTTTAGGCAGCATAAAGATGGGTATTGTTTTTATCCCCTCTGTCACCCTATGTCTTTCGATTGGAGCATTTAGACCATTATATTCAAAGTAATTATTGATAGATATATATTTATTACTGTGTTGTTAATTATTTTGTGGTTGTTTTGTAGGTTTTCTCTGATCCTTTCTTTTCTTGCACTATTTCATAGTTTGCTGATTTTCATTAGTTATATACTTGGATTCCTTTCTCTCTATTCTTTGCATATCTACTATTGGTTTTAACTTGTGGCTACCATTAGGTCTGTATATAACACCTTCTGCATAGCAGTCTATATTAAATTGATGGTCACTTAAGTTGGCACCCATTCTTTACTCGCCCCCCCCATACACACACATTTTAGGAATATGGTGTCATATTGTACAAACTTTTATTTTGTGAGTCTCTTGACTGATTTTTTTACAGAAATATTTTTAATGCTTTTGTGTTCCCTATTTTTCATACTCTCACAGTCGTTCCTTTTCACTCAAAGAGTCAGTTTAATACTTCTCATAGAGGTGGTTAAAGATAATGAACTCCCTTAGTTTTTGTTTGAGAAATTCTGTATCTCTCCTTTTCTGAATGGTAGCCTTTCTGGAAAGAGTGTTCTTGGCTGCAGATTTTTTTTTTTTTTCCCTTTCAGCGAATGAATAGATAATGCCATTCTTTCTGGCTTGCTGAAAAAATCTGCTGAAAAATCTGCTAATAGCCTTATTGGGTTTCCCATATATGTAACTGTTTTTTTTCTCTTGCTGCTTTAATTTTTTTTTTAATCTATCACTACTTTTTCTATTTTGATTACTATGTGTTTTGGTGTGGACTTTCTTTGGTTGATTTTGCTAGAAGATCTCTGTGCCTCCTGGACCTGGATTTCTGTTTCTCTCCCCAGATTAGGGAAGATTTTAGCTGTTATTTTTTTCACATATAATTTCTGCTCCCTTTTCTCTCTCTTCTTTTGAGATCTCTATTATGGGACTATTATTACATTTGATGGAGTCACTGAGAACCTTAAGTCTGTTCTCATTTTGCCCAATTCTTTTTTCTCTCATTTGTTCAGCTTGACTACTTTCTATTACTCTGTCTTCTACTTCATTAATTCATTCCTTTGCTTCTTCCAGCCTGCTATTTATTCTATCAAGTGTATTTTTAATCCCATTATTGTCCTTCTTCTCTAATTGGTTCTTTATTATGCTTTCTCTATATATTTATCAGTCTCAGTAATGTCCTCCACTCTTTTCTCACTTCCAGTATCTTTATTATCATTAGTTTAAATTTTCTATCCTGCATCTTACTTATATCTATTTTGCTTACATCTTTTACTGTGGTGGTGTCCTATTCTTTCATTTGTGATATATTCCTGTCTCCTCATTTTGTGTAACTCTCTATGTCTGTTTCTCTGTGTTAGAAATCTCAGCTAAATCTCTTGCTCTTGAAATAGTGGGCTGGATGCACACTTTTAACTAAGTGGCGCTGGTCCTCCTCTATAGGATATGCACAGCTTCTGTGGAGACCAGGGCTGGCAGGGGCCACTTAGCAAGCACGCATGGGCAGGAGGTTTAGTTTTAACAAGGTGCATGTATTCTCTGCAGAGGTCAGGAGATACAGTGTTGGCAAGGTTTGAGTAGTTCTGGAAGAGGGGATTCACAGCACCAGGGCCGAGGCAGGCTTAACTGGAGGGGGTGGGGCATGGTGTAAGCAAGTTAGGTATTGAATGTGGTGGTGTGGTGCTGGTTCCTACAGGTGGGTGTGTGTTTATGATGAGGGACAAGGGAGGGAAATGTTGCCTGCCAGCTCCTTTGTTCCCGGAGAAGTCCCTCAGCAAACTCCGAGATTAGTAACTAACAATCCCTCCTGTAAATCCCAATTGCCTTTCAAATTGCTGCTTCCAAGCTATATCTGCACAAACTGTTTGCTATGCTGTCCCTTTAAGAGCAGTTGCTCAGCTTCCTATGGCCCTCTGGGCTCTCTCAGAGCTGAGCCCATTGATTTTTAAAGTTCCAGGCTTTAATTCCCTGCTGGTGTAGGCACTCATGATATTCAGCCCTTCTGATTTTCAAAGCCAAATGCAATGGGGATACCTCTTCCCATTGCAGGCTCCCTGATGTGATAGTCTGTTTTTTGCCCCTCTTCACACCTATGGTTCCCTCCCTCCAGCATTCAGATCCACAGGGTTTAAGTTCCTACTAAATTCTCATCTTTCCTACCCTTTTTGATGTGGCCTTTTCTCTACATTTAGTTTCAGAGTTTGTTCATCCACTTTTTGGGTCCTTTTCTAGGTTGTTTGCTATAGCTTGTTATATAGTTATATCCATGGGATGAACTGAGATCAGGGTCCTCCTATTCTTCCATCTTCCCCAGAAGTCCTCTTTTCCATTATTTTTTTCTGGTATTTATTTCATTTATTTCCACTTTGACTGTTATTATTTCCTTCAGCTGACTTTGGTCTTAATTTGTTCTTTTTTTTTATAGTTCCTAGAGGTATAAAGTTTTTTTTTTTTTCTGATTTCTTAATATATGCATTAATTGCTATGGTCTTCCCTTTCAGAACTGCTTTTGCAGTATTTTGTAGGTTTTGGTATACTGTGCTTCCATTTTCATTTGTTTCAAGATACTCATTTATATTTCAATTTTTTCACCCACTGTTCAGAAAATTTATTATTTAGTTTCCATAGATTTGTAGATTTTTCATCTTTCCTTGTGTTGTTAATTTTTAGTTTCACACCATCATGGTCAGAAAAGATATCTGCTCTGATTTTAATCTTCTTAAATTTGCTAGGACATATTTTTTGTCTTATTATGATCTATCCTTGAGAATTGTCCATGTGTACTTGAGATAATGTTTATTGTACTGCTGTTGGATAATAATGTTCTAACAATGTTTATTAGATCCATTTAATCTACTGTATTTTTCAAGTCCATGTATACTTGCTGATTTTCTGTCTGGATAATCTATCCAATAGTAAATGTGGGGTATTAAATTGTCCTACTCTTCTTATGTTATTTCTTGTTTTTCCCTTCAAATCTGTTAGTATATGCTTAATATATTTAGGTGTTCCAACGTTTAGTGTGTATATTTTTATGTTTGTTTTATATTCTTGATTTATTGATCCTTTTATCATTAGATAATAAGCTTCCTTAGCACTTGTTGCTGTTTTTTGCTTGACATCTATTTTCTCTGATCACAATAGAGCCACCCTACTTTCCTTTGGATTTCATTGCATGGAATATATTTTCTCTATCCCATCACGTTGAGTCTCTGAATATCTGTATAAAGTGATGTTAATCTCTTGTAGGCGGCATATAGTTGGTTCTATGTTTTTATCATTCCAGGCACTCTGTGTCTTTTTGTTGTTCTTGTTGTTGGAAAATTAAATTCATTTACATTTGATAATTATTGATGTGTAAGGGTTTATTAATGACATTTCATTAATTGAATTTTGGTTTTATTGTATTTCTGTTGTTTCTTTTTGCCTCTGTTTATGTTACTTTTGCAGATTACTTATTTTCCATTATGGTATGCTGTTTCATCTTTGTGTTTTGTGGATATACTCTAGTTTTTTGTTTTGTGCTTACTATGGAGTTTACATTAACTATCTAATAGGTAATTTTAGGTGATTGCAACTATCTAATAGGTAATTTTAGGCGATCCCTTTTAATGGCTTCAGCACTTTACTCCTCATTTTTATATTGTTGATGTCATAATTCACCTTTTTCTCTTCTGTAATCATTGAAATTTTGTAGTAGCTATAGCTAATTTTACTATGGTTTTCCTTTAACCTTTATACTACAGTGCATGGTTGATATAGAATCCTAATATAGAGTTATAGTTTTCTATGTCTGATTGACTAGTTTACACTTTAGCAATAAAAAGTTGTGTACTTTTGTATATTTTTATGTCACTGATTAGTGTTTTTTTCATTTTCAATTTAAGATTTTTTTTAGCATTTCTTGCAAGACAGGTCTATCATTGCTGAGTTCCTTCAATTTTTGCTTTTCCAGGAAAGACTTTACTTCTCCTTCATATCTGAAAATATTCTTTGTTGGTAATTTTTATCTTTCAATGTTTTGAATATGTCATTCCGCCCTTCCTGGCTATAGAATTTCTGCTGAGAAATCTGCAGATGACCTAATGGGGGTAACATTATAGGATACATCTACCCCCCAGATGCATGTAAGATTATTTCTTCCTAATTAATATTTAGAAATTTCATTCTAAAGTGTCTTGGAGAAGTTAATTTTGCATTGAAATAATAGGTTGTTCTATTACATTCATGGATTGTATGTCCATGTCATTCCCTAGATTTGGGAAGATTTCAGTTATTATTTTTTTTCTTCCAAGTTTTTATTTAAATTCCAGTTAATGTAGAGTGAAATGTTAGTTTCAGCTGTAGAATTTACCAATCCAACACTTACATACAACAACTGGTGCTCAGCACAAGTGACCTCATAATCCTCATCACCTACTTAACAAATCTACCCACCCCCACTCTGATAAACATCAGGTTTTTTTCTCTATAGTTAATAGCCTGTTTCCTGGTTTTCCTCTTTCTTCCCCACCATGTTCATTTGCTTTGTTTCCTCAGGTCCACATATGAGCAAAATCATATGGAATTTGTTTTCTCTGACTGACTTATTTCGCTTAGCCATAAAATACTTTAGACACATCCACATTGTTGCAAATGGCAGGAACTCATTCTTTTTTTTTTTTTTAAGATTTTATTTATTTATTTGAGAGAGAGAATGAGATAGAGAGCATGAGAGGGGGGAGAGTCAGAGAGAGAGGCAGACTCCCTGCTGAGCAGGGAGCCCGATGTGGGACTCGATCCCGGGACTCCAGGATCATGACCTGAGCCGAAGGTAGTCACTTAACCAACTGAGCCACCCAGGCGCCCGGAACTCATTCTTTTTTATGGCTGAGTAATATTTCATTATATCCATTCATCAGTCAATGTACATTTGAGCTCTTTCCATAATTTGACAGTTGTTAATGCTGCTATAAACACTGGAGTGCATGTATCTGTTTGAGTTATTATTTTTGTGTCCTTCAGATAAATACCTAGTAGTACATTTGTTCGATCATAGGGTAATTCTATTTTGAAATTTTGGGGAGAACTTCATACTGTCTAAGACTGATTGGCCATTAGCTGTGGGTTCATTTCTGGGATTTCTACTCTGTACTATTGATCTGTATCTATTTTTGTGCCAGTACCATACTGTTTTGTTTTTTCATTTTTATTTTATTTATTTATTTATTTTTAAGTACATCATTTCCCTTTTATTTTTTTATTTTTTACTTTTATTTTATTATGTTATGTTAGCCATCATACAATACATCATTAGATTTTGATGTACTGATCCACGATTCATTGTTTTTGTATAACACCCAGTGCTCCATGCAGTACATGCCCTCCTTAATACCAATCACGGGGTTCACCCATCCCCCCACCCCTCCTCCCCTCTAAAACCCTCAGTTTGTTTCTCGGAGTCCATAGTCTCTCATGGTTCATCTCTCCCTCCTATTCCCCCCCTTCATTCTTCCCTTCCTTCTCCTAATGTCCTCCATGCTATTCCTTATGTTCCACAAATAAGTGAAACCATATACTAATTGACTTTCTCTGCTTGACATATTTCACTTAACATAATCTCTACCAGTCCCATCCATGTTGATGCAAAAGTTGGGTATTCATCTTTTCTGATAGCTGAGTAATATTCCATTGTACATATGGACCACATGTTCTTTATCCATTCATCTGTTGAAAGGCATCTCGGCTCTTTCCGCAGTTTGGCTCTTGCGGACATTACTGCTATGAACACTGAGGTGCATATGGTCCTTCTTTTCACATCTGTGTCTTTGGGGTAAATACCCAGGGGTGTAATTGCTGGGTCATAGGGTGGCTCTATTTTTAATTTTTTGAGGTACCTCCACTCTGTTTTCCAAAGTGGCTGTACAACCTTGCATTCCCACCAAGTGTAAGAGGGTCCCCCTTTCTCCACAACTTCTCCAATATTTGTTGTTTCTTGGCTTGTCACTTTTTGCCATTCTAACAGGCGTAAGGTGATATCTCAATATGGTTTTGATTTGAAATTCCCTGATGGGTAATGATGATGAACATTTTTTCATGTATCTGTTAGCCATTTGTATGTCTTCTTCAAAAAAGTGTCTGTTCATGTCTTCTGCCCATTTTCTGACTTGATTATTTGTTTTTTGAGTGTTGAGTTTGAGAAGTTCTTTATAGATCTTGGATACCAGCCCTTCATTTGTAGTGTCATTTGCAAATATCTTCTCCCATTCTGTGGGTTGCCTCTTTGTTTTGTTGACTGTTTCCTTTGCTGTGCAGAAGCTTTTTATCTTGATGAATTCCCAAAACTTCATTTTTGCTTTTGTTTCACAAACAAAAGGCTTTTAGCCTTTGGAGATGTACCTTGAAAGAAGTTGCTGTGGCCGATGTCAAAGAGTTTACTGCCTATGTTCTCCTCTAGGATTTTGATGGATTCCTTTCTCACATGGAGGTTTTTCATCCATTTTGAGTTTATCTTTGTGTATGGTGTTAGGGAATGGTCGAGTTTCATTCTTCTGTATATAGCTGTCCAATATTCCCAGCACCATTTATTGAAGAGACTGTCTTTTTTCCATTGCATATTTTTTCCTGCTTTGTCGAAGATTATTTGACCATAGAGTTGAGGGTCCATATCTGGGCTCTCTATTCTGTTCCATTGGTCTATATGTCTGTTTCTGTGCTGGTACCATGCTGTCTTGGTGATCACAGCATTGAAATATAGCTTGAAATCAGGCAACGTGATGCCCCCAGCTTTGTTTGTCTTTTTCAAGATTTCCTTGGCCAATTGGGGTCTTTCCTGATTCCATACAAATTTTAGTATTGTTTGTTCCAGAAGTTTGAAAACTGTCATTGGGATTTTGATCAGGATGGCATTGAAGGAATAGATTGCTCTGGGTGGCATAGACATTTTAACAATGTTTATTCTTCTGATCCATGAGCATGGAATGTTTTTCCATCTTTTTGTGTCTTCTTCCATTTCTTTCATGAGTCTTCTGTAGTTCCTAGAGTATAGATCCTTTACCTCTTTGGTTAGGTTTATTCTGAGGTATCTTATGTTTTTTGGTGCTATTGTAAATAGAGTTGATTCTCTAATTTCTCTTTCTACAGTTGCATTGTTAGTGTATAATAAAGCAACTGATTTCTGTGCATTGATTTTGTATCTTAACACATTACTGAATTGCTGTATGAGTTCTAGTAATTTGGGGGTACAGTATTTTGGATTGTCCACATAAAGTATCAAGTCATCTGTGAAGAGAGAGTTCGAATTCTTCTTTACCAATTTGAATACTTTATTTCTTTTTGTTGTCTGATTGCTGTTGCTAGGACTTCTAGTACTATGTTGAACAATAGTGAGAGTGGGCATCCTTGTGTTCCTGATTTTAAGGGAAAGGCTCTCAGCTTTTCCCCATTGAGGATGATATTCACTGTGGGTTTTTCACAGATGGATTTTATGAACTTGAGGAATGTTCCCTCTATCCCTATACTCTGAAGAGTTTTAATCAGGAAAGGATGTTGTATTTTGTCAAATGCTTTATCTGCATCAATTGAGAGGGCCATATGGTTCTTCTATATTCTCTTATTAATGTGTTTTCTCACATTGATTGATTTGAGAATGCTGAAATACCCTTACATCCCAGGGATAAATCCCATTTGGTCATGGTGGTCATCCATCCTTTTAATGTACTATTGGATACTATTAGCTAGGATTTTGTTGAGAATTTTGGAATCCCGATTCATCAGGGATATTGGTCTGAAGTTCTCCTTTTTTTAAATTTTATTTTATTATGTTATGTTAATCACCATACATTACATCAGTAGTTTTTGAAGTAGTGTTCCATGATTCGTTGCTTGTGTATAATGCCCTCTTTAATACTCATCACGAGGCTAACCCATCGCCCCACCCCCCTCCCCTCTAGAACCCTCAGTTTGTTTCTCAGAGTCCATAGTCTCTCATGGTTCGTCTCCCCCTCCGATTCCCCACCCTTCATTTTTCTCTTCCTACTACCTTCTTTTTTTTTTTTTTAAAGATTTATTTATTTGAGAGAGCGAGAATGAGAGAGAGAGTACATGAGAGGGGGGATGGTCAGAGGGAGAAGCAGGCTCCTCGCTGGACAGGGAGCCTGATGCGGGACTTGATCCCAGGACTCTGGGATCATGACCTGAGCCGAAAGCAGTCACTTAACCAACTGAGCCACCCAGGTGCCCTCTACCTTCTTTTTTTATTCACATATAATGTATTATTTGTTTCAGAGGTACAGGTGTGGGTCCTACACATTTCACAGCACTCACCATAGCACATACCCTCGCCAATGTCTGTCACCCAGCCACCCCATCCCTCCTACCCACCACCACTCCAGCATCATTCATTTTGTTTCCTGAGATTAAGAATTCCTCCTATCAGTGAGATCATATGATACATGTCTTTCTCTGATTGACTTATTTCACTCAGCATAATACCCTCCAGTTCCATTCACGTCATTGCAAATGGCAAGATTTCATTCCTTTTGATGGCTGCATAATATTCCATTGTATATATATACCACCTCTTCTTTATCCATTCATCTGTCAATGGACATCTTGGCTCTTTCCATAGTTTGGCTATTGTGGACAATGCTGCTATAAACATTGGGGGTGCACATACCCCTTCGGATTCTTATATTTGTTTATTTGGGGTAAATACCCAGTAGTGCAATTGCTGGGTCCTATGGTAGCTCTATTTTCAACTTTTTGAAGAACCTCTGTACTGTTTTCCACAGTGGCTGCACCAGCTTGCATTCCCACCAACAGTGTAGGAGGGTTCCCCTTTCTCCACATGCCCACCAACATCTGTTATTTCCTGACTTGTTAATTTTAGCCATTCTGACTGCTGTGAGGTGGTATCTCACTGAGGTTTTGATTTGGATTTCTCTGCTGCTGAGAGATGTTGAGCACTTTTTCATGTGTCTGTTGGCCATTTGGATGGCTTCTTTGGAAAAATGTCTGTTCTTGTCTTCGGCCTATTTCTTGATTGGATCATCTGTTCTTTGAGTGTTGAGTTTCATAAGTTCTTTATAGATTTTGGATACTAGCCCTTTATCTGATATGTCATTTGCAAATATCTCCTCCCATTCTGTCAGTTGTCTTTTAGTTTTGTTAACTGTTTCTTTTGTTGTGCAAAAGCTTTTTGTCTTGATGAAGTCCCAATAGCTCATTTTTGCCCTTGCTTCCCTTGCCTTTGGCAATGTTTCTAGGAAGAAGTTGCTGCAGCTGAGGTCGAAGAGGTTGCTGCCTGTGTTCTCCTTTAGGATTTTGATGGACTCCTGTCTCACATTTAGATCTTTCAACCATTATGAGTCTATTTTTTGTGTATGGTGTAAGGAAATGGTCCAGTTTCATTCTTCTGCATGTGGCTGTCCAACTTTCCCAACACCATTTGTTGAAGAGACTGTCTTTTTTCCAGTGGACATTCTTTCCTGCTTTGTTGAAGATTAGTGGACCATAAAGTTGAGGGTCCATTTCTGGGTTCTCTATTCTGTTCCATTGATCTATGTGCCTGTTTTTGTGCCAGTACCATACTGTCTTGATGATGACAGCTTTGTAATAGAGCTTGAAGCCCGGAATTGTGATGCCACCAGCTTTGCTTTTCATTTTCAACATTCCTCCGGCTATTTGGGGTCTTTTCTGGTTCCATACAAATTTTAGGATTATTTGTTCCATTTCTTTGAAGAAAGTGGATGGTATTTTGATAGGGATTGCTTTAAATGTGTAGATTACTCTAGGTAGCATTGACATCTTCACAATATTTGTTCTTCCAATCCATGAGCATGGAACGTTTTTCCATTTCTTTGTGTCTTCTTCAATTTCTTTCATGAGTATTTTATAGTTTTCTGAATACAGATTCTTTGTCTCTTTGGTTAGATTTATTCCTAGCTATCTTATGGTTTTGGGTGCAATTGTAAATGGGATTGACTCCTTAATTTCTGTTTCCTCTGTCTTATTATTGGTGTATAGGAATGCCACTGATTTCTGTGCATTGATTTTATATCCTGCCACTTTACTGAATTCTTGTATGAGTTCTAGCAGTTTTGGGGTGGAGTCTTTTGGGTTTTCCACATAAAGTATATCATCTGCAAAAGTGAGAGTTTGACTTCTTCTTTGCCAATTCAGATGCCTTTTATTTCTTTTTGATGTCTGATTGCTGTGGCTAGGACTTCTAGTACTATGTTGAATAGCAGTGGTGATAGTGGACATCCTTGCCGTGTTCCTGAACTTAGGAGGAAAGCTCTGTTTTCCCCCAATGAGAATGATATTCGTTGTGAATTTTTCATAGATGGTTTTTATGATATTGAGGTATGTACCCTCTATTCTTATTTTCTGAAGTGTTTTGATCAAGAAAGGATGCTGTACTTTGTCAGATGCTTTTTCAGCACCTATTGAAAGGATCATATGGTTCTTGTTCTTTCTTTTATTAATGTATTGTATCACAGTGATTGATTTGCTGATGTTGAACCAACCTTGCAGCCCAGGAATAAAACCCACTTGGTCGTGGTGAATAATCCTTTTAATGTACTTTTGGATCCTATTGGCTAGTATTTTGTTGAGAATTTTTGCATCCATGTTCATCAAGGATATTGGTCTGTAATTCTCCTTTTTGATGGGGTCTTTGGTTTGGTGATCAAGGTAATGGTGGCCTCATTAAACGAGTTTTGAAGTTTTCCTTCCATTTCTATATTTTGGAACATTTTCAGAAAAATAGGTATCAATTCTTCTTTAAATGTTTGGTGGAATGCCCCTGGGAAGCCGTCTGACCCTGGGCTCTTCTTTTGGGGAGATTTTTGATTATGGTTTCAACTTCCTTAGTTGTTTTAGGTCTGTTTAAGTTTTTTATTTCTTCCTGGTTCAGTTTTGGTAGTTTATACATCTCTAGGTATGCATCCGTTTCTTCCAGATTATCTAATTGGCTGGCATATTGTTGCTCATAATATGTTCTTATAATTGTTTGTATTTCTTTGGTGTTGGTTATGATCTCTCCTCTCTCATTCATGATTTCATTTATTTGCATCATTTCTCTTTTCTTTTTGATAAGTCTGGCCAAGGGTTTATCAATCTTGTTAATTCTTTCAAAGAACAAGCTCCTAGTTTCTTTGATCTGTTCTACTGTCCTTTTGGTTTCTATTTCATTGATTTCTGCTCTGATCTTTATTATTTCTCTTCTCCTGCTGGGTTTAGGCTTTCTTTGCCATTCTTTCTCCAGCTCCTTTAGGTGTAGGGTTAGGTTGTGTATTTGAGACCATTCTTGCCTCTTCAGAAAGGCTTATATTGGTATATACTTTCCTCTTAGGACTGCTTTTTGCTGCATCCCAAAGATTTTGAACAGTTTTATTTCATTTTCATTTGTTTCCATGACTTGTTTTAATTCTTCCTTAATTTCCTGGTTGACCCATTCATTCTTTAGTAGGATGCTCTTTAGTCTCCATCTATTTGAGTTCCTTCCAACTTTCCTCTTGTGATTGAGTTCTTGTTTCAAAGCATTGTGGTATGAAAATATGCAGGGAGTGATCCCAATCTTATGGTACCAGTTGAGACCTGATTTGTGTCCCAGGATGTGATCTATTCTGGAGAATGTTCCATGGACACTAGAGAAGAATGTTTGTTCTGTTGCTTTGGGATGGAATGTTCTGAATATATCCGTGAAGTCCATCTGGTCCAATGTGTCATATAAAGCCCTTAATTCCTTTTTGATCTTTTGCTTAGATGATCTGTCCATTTCAGTGAGGGGGGTGTTAATGTCCCCCACTATCATTGCATTGTTGTTGATGTGTTTCTTTGCTTTTGTTATTAATTGGCTTATGTAATTGGTTGCTCCCATGTTAGGGGCATAGATATTTATAATTGTTAGATCTTCTTGTGGGATAGACACTTTAAGTAGGATATAGTGTCCTTACTCATCTCTTATTATAGTCTTTGGTTTAAAATCTAATTTTTCTGATATAAGTATTGCCACCCCAGCTTTCTTTTGGTGTCCATTAGCATGGTAAATGGTTTTCCACCCCCTCACTTTCAATCTGGCAGTGTCTTTGGGTCCAAAATGAGTCTCTTGCAGACAGCATTTCGATGGGTCTTATTTTTTATCCAATCTGATATCCTGTGTCTCTCGATTGAGACATTTAGCCCATTTACATTCAGGGTAACCTTGAAAGATATGAATTTAGTGCCATTGTATTGCCTGTAAATTGACTGCTACTGTATATTGTCTGTGTTCCTTTCTGGTCTCTGTTACTTTTAGGCCCTCTCTTTGCTTAGAGGACCCTTTTCAATATTTCTTGTAGGGCTGGTTCCGTGTTTGCAAATTCCTTTAGTTTTTGTTTGTCCTGGAAGCTTTTTATCTCTCCTTCTATTTTCAATGACAGCCTAGCTGGATATAGTATTCTTGGCTGCATATTTTTTTTTCTTTTAGTGCTCTGAATATATCATGCCAGTCCTTTCTGGCCTGCCAGGTCTATGTGGATAGGTCTGTTGCCAATCTCATGTTTCTACCATTGTAGGTTACAGATCTCTTCTCCCCAGCTGCTTTCAGGATTTTCTCTTTGTCTCTGAGACTCGTAAGTTTTACTATTAGATGTCGGGGTGTTGACCTATTTTTATTGATTCTGAGGGGTGTTCTCTCTGCCTCCTGGAGTTTGATACCTGTTTCGTTCGCCAATCAGGGAAGTTCTCTGCTATAATTTGCTCCAATATACCTTCTGCCCCCTCTCTCCTTCTTCTTCTTCTAGGATCCCAATTATTCTAATATTGTTTTGTCTTATGGTATCACTTATCTCTCTAATTCTGCCCTCATGATCCAGTAGTTGTTTATCTCTCTTTTTCTCAGCTTCTTTACTTTCCATCATTTAGTCTTCTATATCACTAATTCTCTCTACTGCCTCATTTATCCTAGCAGTTAGAGCCTCCATTTTTTTATTGCACCTCATTAATAGCCTTTTTTATTTCAACTTGGTTAGATTTTAGTTCTTTTATTTCTCCAGAAATGGTTTCTCTAATATCATCCATGCTTTTTTCAAGCCCACCTAGTATCTTTATAATCATCATTCTGAACTCTAGTTCTCACATCTTACTAATATCCATATTGATTAGATCCCTGGCAGTTGGTACGGCCTCTTGTTCTTTTTTTTGAGGTGATTTTTTCTGTGTTGTCATTTTGTCCAGAGGAGAATAGATGAATGAGAGAACAAAATGCTAACAGTGTAACAAAGACCCCCCAAAAATATACACTGGACAACTCAGAAGAGACCTTCCAGAAATTGGTCATTTTTCGGTTCAGAGAGTTGCTGCTATTCTTGTCTTCGATCTCTTGTTGAGTTCGTAGGTGTTCTGAATGTTTTGATCCCTCTCTAGCTGAATTCCTGGAACCAGATGAAATTTAGGTCTCCTACTTCTCCGCCATCTTGCTACTCCCCCCCCCCCAATTCTCCTTTTAGATGGGGTCTTTGCCTGGTTTGTGGATTAAGGTAATGCTGGCCTCATAGAATGAATCTGCAAGCTTTCTTTCTGTTTCTATTTTTTGAACATCTTCAAGAGAATGGGTATTATATCTTTGAATGTTTGGTAGAATTCCCCAGGGAATCTATCAGGCCCTGGACTCTGGATTTTTGGGAGGTTTTGGATCAGTGCTTCAATCTCTTACTGGTTATTGGCCTATTCAGGTTGTCAGTTTCTTCCTGTTTCAGTCATGGGAGCTTATAGGTTTCCAGGAAGTCATCCATTTCTTCCAGATTGTTTAGTTTATTGGCATATAGTTGTTGATAATAATTTTAAATTTTTTCTATTTCCTTGTTGTTAGTGATCTCTCCCCTTCATTCATTATTTATTATTTTGGGTCCTTTCTCTTTTCTTTTCATTAAGTCTGGCTAGTGTTTATTAATTCATTCAAAGAGCCAGCTTCTAGTTTCATTGATCTGATCTGTGTTTCTAGTTTCTAATTCATTGATTTTTGCTCTAATCTTATTTCTCTTCTAACGTGTGGCTTAGGCATCATTTGTTGCTTTTTCTCTAGTTCTTTAAGGTGTAAAGTTAGTTGGTGAATTCGTGATTTTTCTACTTTTTTGAGTGAGGCTTCAATAGCTATGTATTTCCCACTTAGGACCACCTTTCAGTATCCCATAGGTTTTGGACTGATGTGTTTTCATTCTAATTGGTTTCCATGAATTGTTTAAGTTCTTCTTTGATTTCCTGGTTGACCCAAACATTCTTGAGCAGAGTGGTCTTTAGCTTCCAAGTGTTTGAATTTCTGCCAATTTTTTTCTTGTGATTGAGTTCCAGTTTTAAAGCATTATGGTCTGAGAATATGCAGGGAATAATCTCAATCTTTTGGTATCGGTGGAGATTTGATTTGTGACCCAGTATGTGGTCTATTCTGCAGAAAGTTCCATGTGCGCTCAAGAAGAATGAGTATTCTGTTGTTTTAAGGTGGAATGTTCTGTGTATATATATGAGGTCCATCTGGTCCAGTGTGCAATTCACAGCTCTTGTTTCCTGGTTGATTTTCTGCTTAGATTATGTCTATTGCTGAGAGTAGAGTATTGAGGTCTCCTACAATTAGCATATTGTTATCAGTATGACTATTTTTTTTAAAGATTTTATTTATTTATTTGAGAGAGAGAGAATGAGAGAGAGAGAACACATGAGAGGGGATAGGGTCAGAGGATGAAGCAGACCCCCCGCCGAGCAGGGAGCCCAATGCAGCACTCGATCCCAGGACTCCAGGATCATGACCTGAGCCGAAGGCAGTCACTTAACCAACTGAGCCACCCAGGCGCCCCATCAGTATGACTTTTTATTTCGGTTAACAGTTGGCTTATGTAGATGGCTGCTCCCATGTTGGGGGCATAGATATTTACAATTGTTAGATCTTCTTGTTGGATAGACCCTTTCAGAATGATATAGTGTCTTCTGTGTCTCTAACTACTGTTTAAAATCTAATTTGTGTGGTGTAAGAATTGCTACCTCAGCTTTCTTTTGAGGTCCACTGGCATGGAAGATGGATCTCCATCCCTTCACTTTCAGTCTGGATGTATCTTTAGGTTCCAAATTAGTGTCTTGTAGACACCATGTGGATGGGTCCTGTCTTTTTATCCAATCTGCAGCCCTGTGCCATTTTATGGGAGCATTTAGGCCATTCATGTTGACAGTGATTATTGAAAGATACGAATTAATTGTCATCATGTTGCCTGTGAAGACGTTGTTTTTATAGATTGTCCCTGCAAATTTCTTTTCTATATCACTCTTGAGGTCTTTCTCCTTTTATAGAACCCCCCTTAATATTTCTTGCAGGGTCAGCTTAGTGGTCACGTATTCTTTCAGTTTCTGCTGGTCTTGGAAGCTCTGCATCTCTCCATCCTTTCTAAATGACAGCCTTGCCAGCTATAGTATTCTTGGCTACATATTCTTCTTATTTCATACCCTAAATATGTCTTGCCAGCCCTTTCTGGCTTGCCAGGTCTCTGTGGATAGGTCTGACATTATTCTGGTGTTCCTCTCTTTGTATGGAAGGATTCTCTTCCCCCGAACTGCCCTTAAGATAGTTTCCTTGATTCTAAGATTTGCAAGTTTTACTATTACATGTCAGGGTGTTGACCTGTTTTCCTTGATTTGGGAGGGGTCATCTCTGCCTCTAGGACAAGAATGTTTGTTTCATTCCCCAGATTAGGGAAGTTCTCAGCTACAATTTGCTCAAATATATCTTCTAGTCCTCTCTCTCTCTCCACCCCGTCAGGGACCCCAATAATTCTGACAGTGGAATGTTTCATGGTGTCACTTATTTCTCTGATTCTATTTTCATGAATTTTGAGTTGTTTTTCCCTGGCCTCCCCTTTTTCCTTTTTGTCTATCAATTGGTCTTCCAGGTCACTAACTCGGTCTTCTGCTTCACTTACCCTTGCTGTTAGATTATCTAGATTAGATTGGATCTCATTGATACCATTTTTAAATTCTGCCACTTCAGCTTTCATTACTGCCCTTAGAGACTCTATGTTGCCATTAATCGATTTCTCCATTTTAGCTACTGTTTTCACAATTGCTACTCTGAATTCCATCTCCGACATCTTGGTTATATCTGTATCCATTTTTAAATCTGTGGCATAAATCATAGTCTCTGAGTCTTTCCTATTTTGGAGTTTCCTCATCCTTGTCATTCTGTTGAGGGGTGGTTGAGGGAGTCCAAATTATTGACCACAACCCAAGCAAGATGCACCTGTTTTATAGGGAACTTAGGGTTGCTGGCCTTTTTTTTCCCATCCTATCTTCTGGGGTAGGGGCCTGCCATGCTGTTACTCAGGCAACCCAATTTGGGCAGAGTTGCCCTGCCCCCTGTGGCAGGGGATGGGCTCAGTGAAAACCAGTTTTGGGGGGCTTTTTTTCCTCTGGTGGCTTTCCCTTGTGGCTTTCTCCATCTCTTCTGAGAGTCAGAGCAGAAGAGATCATTTCCAACCCTCTGCCTTAGAGCAGAGAGTTCTCATTCTGTTCTTCAGTGAGTTCTCCACACCACACTATCTCTGTTTCTGTCTGTGCTGCTATAAACTGCAGCAACCCGGGTTGTGTGCCCTTCAGCAGCGATCCCAGTCCTCACTTCCAGGTCGGGGCACTTCTCTGTCCTTTGTGCTTCTAAAACTGCCAGCTGCCCCCAGTTCACACGCATGGCCCTGCTGCTCCAGTTTGAATCTGAAGGCCTGCCCTAAAGTCCTTTCCCCGTCGCTACTGGATTGGGAGTGTGTGCCCCGTCCCCAGTGCAGGAGGCTATCACTCACCAGTGATGTAGAATCCTGAGGGCTCAGCTCCCCCCACTTCCATTTGTCCTCTGATATCTGTCCATGGACTCAAGGCTCCCCGCTTTGTACCTCCAAACCAACTGCCTGAGATATTCTTTTTGTAGAGATCCAGATCTATCTTCTTACATCTCAGGCTGATTTCATGGGTGTTCAGAGTGGTCTGGTAGATATCCAGCTCAAATCTGGGGACTCCTCTGCCATCTTTTCAAGGTTCTAAACATAAATTCTTAAGGCTTTGGGTATAAATTGATTATCTTCCTCTTCTAAAATCTCTGGGTATTTCTCCAGGAACTAATAGATCCTCTTTATCATTTGAACAGCTAGAGTTAATCTTTTGAAATTTGCCTTGTTAAAGAAACAATAAAATTGCTATAAATAGCATTAGAAATAATAATTGCTCTATCACTTATGTCAATAATCTAGTCATCCAATTAACTTAATCTGATTAAATTCAATTCTGCTTGCCTTTAGCAGAGGTTTGAGAGCATTAAAACAACAACAACAACAACAAAAACAACAAACTTTGGGGTGCCTAGGTCGCTCAGTCAGTTAGGCATCCAAATCTTGATCTCAGCTCAGGTCTTGAGCTCAGGGTGGTGAGTTCAGACCTGCTTTGATGATCCCCTGAATTCTGTCCACAACTTTGGAAAGAGTCCTTTTTTTTTTACACTTTCTTCAATTTATTTTTGAATGTGCCATTTTTTCCCTGTTGAGACCCTCTCTCTTAATCTCTGTGCAATTCTATTTCTCATCAGTGTTACCTGGAAAACTTTTGCAGAAGTCCTCTCTCTAAATGACATGCATTTCCTTGGAGTCTTTTTGCTTTCAGTCTAATCTGTTAGTTTCAGGTCTGTAATATTTCAGTTAGCTCTACTGGAATCCTCTTTTCACTGGGTAGTTTGAGTTACAATGATTTTTGAAAAGATTGATTCTAATAATTTCCCATAAATTGTTCACAATTTTTCACAAAATCAAGAATGTATGGGTCTCTAGATTTCTCTGAAATAGAAAGACTTGATGTTATCTTTTAGACTTCTAATTCTGCCTTTGAAGGAACTGCTTCTTCCTGGCAATCTCCTTTGCCCTGCTCCTTCTAGAAGAGGTTGTCAGGAACTGTCACGATTCTCAAGGCCCCATCGCAGCTGATGTCACTGTCTTTGGGTATGGAAAACCCACGATCCAGAGCCAAGCCTAACATGTACAGCATCTAAAGAGCAGCTGCCAGGCAAGCGCCATACTGCTTTGATGACTACAGCTTTGTAATATAACTTGACATCTGGAATTCTGATGCTCCAGCTTTTCCTTTCTTTTCTTTTTTTCTTTTCTTCTCTAATTCCATTAGCCAACCTATATTACATCACTAGTTTCAGATGTAGTGTTCAACAATCCATCAGTTGCATATAACACCCAATGCCCATCACACCATGTGCCCTCCTTAATGTCCATCACCCAATTACCCCATCCTCCCACCCATCTCCCCTCCAGCAACCCTCAGTTTGTTTCTTATAGTTGAGTCATGGTTTTTTTCATGGTTTTCCTCATGATTTTTCTCCCTCTCTGATGATGTCCCATTCTGTTTTCCCTCCCTTCCCCTAGGGTCCTCTGTCCTGTTTCTTTTATTCCACATATGAGTGAAACCATATGATAATTCTCTTTCTCTGATTGACTTATTTTGCATAATACACTACAGTTTCATCCACAACAATGCAAATGATAAGTATTCATCATTTTTGATGGCTAATATTCCATTGTATATATGTACCATATCTTTATCCATTCATCTGCTGATGTGGACATTGCTGCTATGAACATTGGGGTGTTTGTGCCCCTTCTTTTCACTACATCTGTATCTTTGGGGTAAATACCTAGTAGTGAAATTGCTGGGTCATAGGGTAGCTCTGTTTTTAACTTTTTGAGGAATCTCCATACTGTTTTCCAAAGTGGCTGTACCAGCTTGCATTCCCACCAAAAGTGTAAGAGGGTTCCCCTTTCACATTTTTTCATGTGTCTGTTAGCCATTTGTATGTCTTCTTTGGAGAAGTGTTTGTTCAGGTCTTCTGCCCATTTCTTGATTGGATTATTTGTTCTTTGGGTGTTGAGTTTGATAAATTCTTTATAGATTTTGGATACTGGCCCTTTATCTAATTAAGACATTTGCAAATATTTTTCCCATTCTGTAAGTTGTCTTTTGGTTTTGTTGACTATTTCCTTTGCTGTGCAAAAGCTTTTTATCTTGAAGTCCCAATAGTTCATTTTTGCCTTTGTTCTCCTTGCCTTTGGAGATGTGTCTAGCAAGAAATTGCTGCAGCCAAGGTCACAGAGGTTGCTGCCTGTGTTCTCCTCTAGGATTTTGATGGATTCCTGTCTCACATTTAAGTCTTTCATCCATTTTGAGTCTATTTTTGTATATCGTGTAAGGAAAATATCAGTTTCATTCTTCTGCATGTGGCTGTCCAATTTTCCCAACACCATTTGTTGAAGAGACTGTCTTTTTTCTATTGGACATTCTTTCCTGCTTTGTCGAAGATTAGTTGTCTATAGAGTTGAAGGTCCATTTCTGGGCTCTCTATTCTTTTCCATTGATTTATGTGTTTATTTTTATGTCAGTGCCATACTGTCTTGATTACAACTTTGTAATATAGCCTGAAGTCTGGCATTGTGATGCCATGGGCTTTGATTTTCTTTTTCAACATTCCTCTGCCTATTTGGGGTATCTTCTTGTTCCATACAAATTTTAGGATTATTTGTTCCAGCTCTGTGAAAAATATTGATCATATTTTGATAAGGATTGCATTGAAGGTATAGATTGCTCCAGGTACCACAGACATTTTCACAATATTGGCTCTTCCAATCCATGAGTGGAACGTTTTTCCATTTCTTTGTGTCTTCCTCAATTTCTTTCATGCGTGTTGTGTATTTTTTCTGATTTTTTTTCTGAGTACAGATCTTTTGCCTCTCTAGTTAGGTTTATTCCTAGTCATCTTATGGTTTTTGGTGCAATTGTAAATGGCATCAACTCCTTGATTTCTTTCTTCTATCTCACTGTTAGAGTATAGAAATGGAACAGATTTCTGTGCATTGATTTTATATCCTGCCACATTCCTGAATTCCTGTAGGAATTCTAGCAATTTTGGGGTGGAGTTATTTGGGTTTTCCACATATACTGTCATGTCATCTGTGAAGAGTGATAGTTTGACTTCTTCTTTGTTAATTCAGATGCTTTTTATTTCTCTTTGTTGTCTGATTGCTGAGGCTAGGACTTCTAGTACTATGTTGAACAACAGTGGTGAGAGTGGACATCCCTGTCGTTTTCCTGACTTTAGGGGAAAAGCTCTCAGGTTTTTCCCACTGAGAATGGTATTCACTCTGGGCTTTTTGTATATGGCTTTTATGATATTGAGGTATGTTCCTTCTATCCCTACACTGTGAAGAGTTTTAATCAAGAAAGGATGTTGTACTTTGTCAAATGTTTTCTTCTGCAAAAAAATGAGAGGATCATATGGTTTTTGTCCTTTTTTTATTAATGTTGTATGTCACATTGATTGATTTGCAGATGTTGAACCACACTTGCAGCCTAGCAATAAATCCTACTTGGTTGTGGTGAATAATCCAGTTAATATACTGTTGGATATTACTGGTTAGTATCTTGGAGAGAATTTTGGCATCCATGTTCATCAGGGATTTTGGTCTGTAATTCTTTTTGGTGGGGTCTTTGGTTTTGAGATCAAGGTAATGCTTGTCTCATAGAAGGAGTTTGGAAGTTTTCTTTCCATTTCTATTTTTTGAAACAGCTTCAGAAGAATAGATATTAGTTATTCTTTAAATGTTTAGTAGAATTCCCCTGTGAAGCCATCTGGCCCTGAACCCTTGTTTATTGGGAGATTTTTGATTACTGCTTCAATTTCCTTGCTGGTTATGGGTCTGTTCAAGTTTTCTATTTCTTCTTGTTTCAGTTTTTGTAGCTTATAACTATCTAAGAATGCATCCATTCTTTCCAGATTGCCTAATTTATTGGTATATAGTTGCTTGTAATATGTTCTTATAATTGTTTGTATTTCTTTGATGTTGGTTGTGATCTCTCCTCTTTGGAAAGAGACCCTTTTTAAATATTCTCAACTGATATTTTGCAAAACTGCAAAAGCAATTCAATTAACAAAAAAATAACCTTTTCAATAAGTGTTGCTATAATATTTGGACATCCAAAGGTCAAAAGAAAAAAAAACAGAATTTTAGGTTCCTTTCATATCTTGGCTATTGAAAATAATGCTGCAATAAACATAATGTTGCATATATATTTTCAAATCAATTGTCCATCAACAGATGAAAAGATAAAGAACATGTGACACACACACACACACACACACACGAATATTATGCAGCAATAAAAAGGATGAGATCATGCCTCTTGAGACAACATGGATGAACCCAGAGGGTAATATGTTAAGTGAAATAAGTGAGACTGAGAGAGATAAATATCATACGATTCTACACATAAGTGGAATCTTTAAAAACAATGAATAAACAAATAAAAAGCAGAATCAGACGTATAAATACATAGAACAAACTGATGATTGCCACAGGGAAAGGGGGTGATGGATTGGCAAAATAGGTGAAGGAGAGTGGGAGATACAGCCTTCCATTTATGGAATAAATAAGTCCTGGGAATAAAAGGTGAAACATAAGGAATATAGTCAATGATATTGTAATAGCAATGTATTGGGACAGATGGTAACTACACTTGTGGTGAACGTAGCATAATGTGTAAATTTGTCAAACCACCACGTAATACATCTGAAACTAATGTAATATTATGTGTCAACTATACTCAAAATACATACATACATACAGTGCATATAGAATAATGTTTTTAAAAAATGAATTTTAGCTTAAGCCTCATACCCTATATAAAAATAAATTTAAATAAAACATGGACATAGAAATAAATGTAAAAATATAAAACTTTTAGGGGAAAAAAACACGAAAAATTTTCAGATTTGGGGGATGCCTAAAGTTCTAAACTTGACACCAAAAGCATGACCAATATAAGGAAAATTGATTATAATTCACAAATTAAAAAAAAATTCTGTGAAATGTCCTTTTAAAAGAATGAGGGGAAAAAAGCTTCATTGAGTGAATATATTTGCAAATCACAAATTCAACAAAAGGTCAGTATCTAGAATATAGAAATAATTTTAAAGTCTCAACATAAAAATAATGAAATTAGAAAATGGGCAAAAAACATGAATATATATATTACAGAAGATGACATATATCAAAAATAAGCACGTGTAAAGATATAGATAGGTAGATAGATGATAGATAGATAGATAGATAGATGTACATACATAGAAGGAAAATATAGATTAGTAACACCATGAAATATTGCTACACACTTATTGGAATGGCAATAATAACAATAAGAATAAGAATGAATAACAACCCCAAACTGGAAATAACCCAGATATCTCCACAGGTGAATGGTTAAACAAATGGTGGTACATTCATACCATAAAATATTACTTAGTAAAAAAAAAAATGAACTTTTGATTACATACAACTTGGATGAATCTCAAGGGCATCATGGTGTGTGGGAAAAAAAAGACAGTTCGAAAATTTATGTACTGTGTCATTCAATTCATCAAACATTATTGAAAAGAAAAAAAATTATAAAAATGGAGAATAGGTTAATAGTTTCCAGGAAGTAAGGAGGGTGTTGGAATGGGACAGAAGTAGGCACAATGTCAAAGGACAACATGATGAATTCTTATAAAAATGGAAATGTTCTGTATATTGATTGTATCCAAGTCAATATTGTGGTTCTGCAGGATGTTTCTGTTGAGAAAAACTGGGTAAAGGACATATAGGATCTGCCTGTATTATTTCCCCCTTACTTTGACCAATGGATTTTTTTTTTTTTCAGTGTTCAGTTCTTTGCTAAAATATACTTTCTGGTAGCATTTTATTTATTTATTTATTTATTTATTTATTTATTTATTTATTTATATTTTTTTAGTTTTTTTTTTTTTTTAATTTTATTTTATTATGTTAGTCACCATACAATACATCACTGGTTTTTGATGCAGTGACCCACAATTCATTGTTTTCATACAACACCCAGTGTTCCATGCAGTACGTGCCCTCCTTAATACCCATCACTGGGCTAACCCATCCCCCACCGCCCTCCCCTCTAAAACCCTCGGTTTGTTTCTCAGAGTCCATAGTCTCTCATGGTTCATCTCTCCTTCCAATTTCTCCCCTTCATTTTTCCCTTCCTTCTCCTAATGTCCTCCATGATGTTCCTTAAGGACCAATGGATTTTTTTTAAATATTTCATTTGTTTGGAGGTTTTCCTGTTATTTTTTATTATTATTATTGATTTTGCATTTGAATACATGTATTCAGAGAACATACTCTATGATTTCAATTATTTGGAACTTGCTGAGGTTTGTTTTATGGTATAGAATATGGTCTATCTTGTAATATATTCCATGGGTGCTTGGAAGAAAATGTATATTTTGCTGTTATAAGGGGGCATATTCTATATATATTAATTAGATCCCGTTGGTTGATGATGTTGAATTCTTATATGTACTTGCTGACTTTATGTCTAGTTGTTCTATCAATTTTTGAGAGAGGTGGTTGAAGACTTTAATTATATTTGTGGATGGGTCTATTCCTCCACTTAAGTCTATCAGTTTTGTTTCAAATATTTTGCAGTGCTATTATTTGGTGAATACACATATGATTGCTATATCTTCTAAGTATATTGACTATTTAACATTTATGTAATGTTCTTTTTTTTATCTCAGATAATATTCTTAGTTCTAAAGTATATTTAATATAGCCAATCCCACTTCCTTTTACTTACTTTGCATAGTATATCTTTTCTATCATTTTATTCCAACCTACCTACATTATTATAATTTAATTGAGACTCTTGTAAGCAGCACATAGCTGGGTAATTTGTTGTCGTTGTTGTTTTATCTATTCTACCAAACTCCATCTTCTGATTGATGTTTATAGACCATTTACATTTAATACAATTTTGATATTCTTTTTAAAGCTTAAAATTTGCCATTTTATATTTTTTTTTGCATTCTGTTAGAACAGAAAAGTTATTCCCTCTATTTTTTTCTGCCTTCTTGTAGAATACTTAACTATTTTTTTATTATTCCACTTTAATTTATCTATGGTGTTTTCAGTATGTCTTCTTTACATATTTATTTTTTTAATTGAAGTGTAATTAACATGCAATGTTATATCAGTTTTAATTGATTTCATGTTTCTATATATTACTCAGTGCTCACTATAAGTATGGACACCATCTGTAATTATACATTATTATAATATAATTGAGGATATTCACTATGGTGTGCATTTCATTTTCATGACTTATTTATTTTATAACTTAAAGTTTGTACCACTTAGTCTCCTTTACCATTTCCCTCATTTCCCTACCTACATATCCTCTGGCAACCATTAGTTTGTTCTCTGTATATAAGAGTTTGTTTGTTTTTGTTCTTTTATTTTGTTACCTAGATTTCACATATAAGTGAAATCATATGTTATTTGTCTTTCTCTGACTTATTTCACTTAGTGTTATATCTTCTATGTCCATCCATGTTGTTGCAAATGGCAAGATCTCATTCTTTTTATGGCTAAGTAATATTACATTAATGTAATACATGTATAAATCACTTCTTTATATATATATATGTAACTTCTTTTTTAATCCATTCATTAATCAATGGATGCTTCAGTTGCATCCATATCTTGGCTAGTGTAAATAATGCTGCAATAAACATAAGAGAGCATTTACATTTTCAAATTCGTGTTTTCATTTTCTTTGGGTAAATACCCAGTGGAGGAATTACTGGATCATATGGTATTTTTACTGTTGAATTTTTGAGAAACCTCCATACTGTTTTCCACAGTGTTTGCAATAATTTACATTTCCACCAAAAGCTCATGAGGGTTTCCTTTTATCTACATCCCCACTAACACATTATTTCTTGTCTTTTTGATACTAGCCATTCTGGCTGGATATCTCATGGTGGTTTTTATTTGCACCTCTGAGGATTACTAATGTGGAGCATCTTTTCATATGCCCATTGACTATCTGGCTTCTTGAAAAAATGACTATTTGGGTCTTCTGCCTATTTTTAATGATTGTTTTGTTTTGTTTTGCTGTTGATTTGAATAACTTCCTTATGTATTTTGGATATTAATACATTACCAAATATATCATTTGCAAATATCTTCTTCCAATTAGTAGATTGATTTTTTTATTTCATTGATGATTTCCTTTGCTATGCAAAAAAAGGTTGTTTTTTTTTTTTTTAATGTTGGTTTAGTCCCAGTAGTTTACTTTTGTTTGCTTTCCCTTGTCTGAGAAGAAATATCCATAAATATGTTGCTAAAAACAATATTGAAGAGATTACTTTCTATGTTTTCTTTTTGGAGTTTTATGGTTTCAGGTCCATAATTAGGATTTTAATCTTCTAAAAAAAATGTAGTAGGGGCGCCTGGGTGGCTCAGTCATCAAGCGTCTGCCTTCAGCTCAGGTCATGATCCCAGGGTCCTGTCCACTCATCAATTGATAGACATTTGGACTGCTTCCATATCTTGGCTATGGTAAATAATGTTTCTATAAACAGGGGTGCAAGTATCTCCTCGAATGAGTGTTCTTGTATTCCTTGGGCAAATATCCAGTACTGTTGGATCATAAGTTAGTTCTATTTTTAACTTCTTGAGAAGTTTCCATACTGTTTTCCACAGTGACTGGGACCAGTTTGCATTTCCACCAACAGTGCAAGAGGGTTCCTTTTCTCCACATCCTTGCCAACACCTGTTGTTTCTTGTGTTGTTGATTTTAGCCAGTCTGACAAGTGTGAGATGACATGTCATTGTAGTTTTGATTTGCATTTCCCTAATGATAAGTGATGATGAGCATCTTTTCATGTGTCTGTTGACCATCTGGTTTTCTTCTTTGGAGAAGTGTCTGTTCATGTCTTCTGCCCATTTTTTAATTGAATTATTCATTTTTTGGGTGCTGAGTTGTATAGTTCTTTATTTTGGATACCAACCCTTTATGAGGTATTTCATTTGCAAATACCTTCTCCCATTTGTAGGTTGCCTTTTAGTTTTGTTGATTGTTTCCTTTCCTGTCTAGAAGATTTTTATTTTTATGAAGTCCCAGTAGTATATTTTTGCTTCTGTTGCCCTTGTCTCAGGAGACTTATCTAGAAAAAAGTTGCTATGACCAATGTCAAGGAAGTTACTGCCTTTCTAGGAATTTTATGGTTTCAGGTCTCACATTTGGGTCTTTAATCTATTTTGAATTTATTTTTCTATATGGTGTAAGAAAGTGGTTGTTTCATCTTTTACATGTAGCTATTGGTTTCCCAACATGATTTACTGAAAAAGACCATCTTTTCTCCATTGTATATTCTTGGCTCCTTTGTTCAAGATTAATTGACCACATAATTGTGGGTTCATGTGGGTTGTATTCTGTTCTATTGATGTTTGTGTCTATTTATGTGTCAGTACAATACAGTTTTAATTACTGCATATTGGTAGTACATCTTGAAATCTGGGATTGTGATACCTCCAGATTTGCTCCTTTCCCAAGATTGCTTTGGCTATTGGAGGTCCTTTGTGGTTCAATATGTACTTTAGGATTGCTTGCTCTATTTCTATGAAAATGTTGGTATTTTGATAGGAATTGCATTGAATGTGTAGGTTGCTTTGATTAGTATGGACATTTTAATGATATCAATTCTTCCAATCCATGAGCATAAAATGTCTCTATTTGTATCATCTTCACTTTCTTTCATTCATGTTTATAATTTTCAGAGTTTAGCTTTTCACCTCATTGTTTACATTTATTCTTAGGTATTTTATTCTTTTTGTTGTAATTGTAAATGGTATTGTTTTCTTAATTTATCTTTCTGATATTTTGTTATTAGTGTATAGAAATGCAACAGATTTCTGTATATTAATTTTGTATCTTGAAATTTTATAGAACTTATCCCATCTAATAGGTTTTTTGTGAAATATTTACAGTTTTCTATGTATAGAATTATGTTATCTACAAATAGTGAGAGTTTCACTTTTTCTTTACCAATTTAGATGCCTTTCATTTCTTTTTAATGTCTGATTGCTGCAGCTAGGACTTCATGTTGAATAAAACTGGTGAGAGTGGATGTGGTTGTCATATTCCTGATCTTAGAGGAAAAGTTTTCACTTTTTTTTTTTAAGATTTTATTTATTTATTTGAGAGAGAGAGCATGAGAGGGATGAGGGTCAGAGGGAGAAGCAGACTCCCTGCTGAGCAGGGAGCCCGATGCAGGACTCGATCCTGGGACTTCGGGATCATGACCTGAGCCAAAGGCAGTCGCTTAACCAACTGAGCCACCCAGGCACCCAAGTTTTCACCATTGAGTATAATGTTAACTGTGGGTTTTCATGTATGACCTTATTGTGTTGAGGTAGGTTTCCTCTAAACTCACTTTGTTGAGAGATATTGTATTATGTCAAATGCTTTCTCTGCATCTATTTAAATGAACATATGGTTTTTATCCTTCTTCTTGAGTGATGTATAACAATAAATGATTTTTGAATATTGAACTATCCTCACATCCTTAAAATGATTCCCATTTAATCATGGGAATGCTTTTTTAAAAATATTTTGTTGAATTTGGTTTTGTTGAGGATTTTTGCATATATATTCATCAGAGATATTGGTCTGTAGTTTTCCTTTTTTTTTTTTGTAGTGTCTTTTTTTCTTTCTTTCTTTCTTTCTTTTTATTTTGCTTGTTTGTATTGGGGATACTGACTTAATAGAATAAATTTGAAAGTTTGTTTCCCTTCTATATTTTGGAATAATTTGAGAGAAATAAGTATTAGCTTTCTTTAAATATTTAGTAGAATTCACCCGCAGAGCCATCTGTTCCTGGACTTTTGTTTGTTAGGAATTTTTTGATTACTGTTGCAATTTCATTACCAGTAATCAGATAGTTCAAGTTTTCTATTTCCTCCTTACTTAGTTTAGGAAGATTGTATGTTTCTAGGAATTTATTCCCATTTTCTACATTGTCCAATATGTAAACATAAAATTTTTCATAATATTTTTTTATAATCTTAGATGAGGAGTTAAGATGGTGTGGCACTAGGGAAACCTAAGTTTCTCTGGTCCCTTGAACACAGCTAGATAGTTATCAAATCATTCTGAACACCTGAGAAATCAATCAGAGATCTCAGTAAAGAAATGCTGCAATTCTACAAGTAGAAAAGTGACCACTTTTTGGAAAGTAGGAGGTGTGGAGATTGAATCCAGGTGATATATCTGAGATTACAGCAGAGGGGAGGGAGCCTGCTTAAGGAAGCTACTGCAAAGTATTACAAGCAGAGGAATCAAAATCAGAACTTTTAGAATTCTGCTACAGTGGGGAACATCCCTGGCTTAAAGGTACTCAGTTGGCAAAGCAGGGTGGAATCCCAGGTGTGACACCATGGTCCCAGGATCTTCAGGGTCACAAGAAAAATGGGAAGTGCCTGAGTGTGGCAGAGTTCCCAGGCATAGGAGCAGGGAAGCTGGCTGAAACGGTGAGTCTAGGTGATAGCTTTTTTGCTCTATGTTGCCATAAAGTGCAAACTGTTGCATGATTGGGGGACTGCTTTACTGGGAGAGGTCTAGCAAAAGGCAGAAGCATGGCAAGACACCTCTCCCTCTCCTGGGAGGAACAGCACAGTTCCTCAGAACAAGAGTACTTAAAATTTGGAGTTTGGAAACTCAGGTGTGAGCCTGAGATAAAAACACTTGGTCATAGGCCGGGTGAATGGCCAGAGTTCTGACGCGTGTGAAGGCTCACTGAAGAGTGGGGGACACAAACTTTCAGCTCTGGGGCTAGAGAGAGGGGCACTGCCTTACTCATCCTGCCCATTAGTACTGAAAGCCTTCAGAGAGCAAAACAGTGCCACATAGTGGAATCCGGAACACTTACATCAAGGCCTGCTTCTGCACAAAGGAGGCACATTTGCAATAGGGCAAATCCATATAAGAATCAGCCCAACAGGTCCCTTCCCCAGAAGACCAGCACCAACAACTGACTTACAGTAAGTTTACTGATCATAGAGGGCTGCAAAACTTCAGCTCATGAGGAAAACGATATATACCATTCTTTGCTTTTTGTTCTTTAGTCTTTTAGCATTATTTTTTCAGTTATTTTCTTATTTTTTCAATTTTTTTCTTCTTAAGTTTTAATTTATATATATGTTATATATATAAATTAAAACTTATTTATTGTTTCATTTCATACTTATACATATATAT
>NW_023270513.1:10405237-10475646 GCF_011800145.1 Mirounga leonina
GCTCATTACATCAAGTGCCCTCCTTAATTCCCATCACCCAATTACCCCATTCCCCACGAGCAACCCTCGGTTTGTTCCCTATAGTTAAGATATCTTATTCTATTTTTATACATATAAGTTTTCTTGCTTATTTTGGGATCTAGTTTCCTTTAACAAGCAGACCAAAACACACCCAGGATCTAGTTTTTTGTTATGTTTTGTTTGTTTTGTTTTCATTGTTCTGTTTTCTTTTTTCTTTTATTGTTGTTGTTATTGTTTTTTCTCTTTTTTTCCTCTTTTATTTTCTAGATAAAATGACCAGATGGAGAAATTCAACCCAAAAGAAGGAACAGGAGGTAGTACTCACTGCCAGGAATTTAATCAATATGGTTATGAGTAAGGTGTCCAAACTAGGATTTAAAATAATGATTATAAAGATACTAGTTGGGCTTGAAAAAAGCAAAGAAGGCACTAGAGAATTCCTTACTGTAGAAATAAAAGAACTAAAATCTACTTAGGCCAAAAGTAAAAATGCTAATACTAGGATGCAGTCCCAAGTGGAGGCTATAAAAATAAAGATGAACAAGGAAGAAGAGTGAATCAGTGCTATAGAAGATAAAATGATGGAAAATAAGGAAGCTGAAAAGGAGAAAGAAAACTATTAGATCACAAAGGGAGACTTGGAGAACACAGTGATTCCACAAACTGAAATAATATCTGGATAATAAGGATCACAGAAAATGAGGAGCGGGAGAAAGGGGAAGGTTTATTTGAACAGTTTATAGCTGAGAATTTCCATAATCTGGGAAGGAAATAGGCATTCAAGACCAGGAAGCACAGAGAACCCAGCTCAAAATCAATAAAAATAGGTCAACACCTTGATATGTATGTAATAGTGAAGCTTCCAAATTTCAAATGTAAAGAGAAAATCCTGAAATCAGCTCAGGACAAGCGATCCTCTACCTACAAAGGTAGACACATAAAATAATTTTAATTTTTTTAATTTAAATTCAATTGAGGTAACATATACTGTATTATAAGTTTCAGGGGCAGAATTTAGTGATTCATCAGTTGCATATAATACCCAGTGCTCATTACATCAAGTGCCATCCTTAATGCCCATCACCAATTACCTATCCCCCCCACCCCTTCCCCTCCAGCAACCCTCAGTTTGTTCCTTATAGTTAAGTGTCTCTAATGGTTCGCCTCCCTCTGTTTTCATCTTATTTTATTTTCCTTCCCTTCCCCTATCTTTATCAGTTTTGTTTCTTAAATTCCACATATAAGTGAAATCATATGGAATTTTTCTTTCTCTGAATGACTTATTTCACTTAGCATAATACCCTCTAGTTCTATCCATGTGGTTGCAAATGGCAAGATTTCATTCTTTTTGATGACTGAGTAATATTTATATTATATATAAATATAATATATATATACACACACACACACCACATCTTCTTTATCCATTCATCAGTCCATGGACATTTGGGCTCTTTCCATAATTTGGCTATTATTGATAATGATGCTATAAATATCAGGGTGCATGTGCCCCTTTGAATCAGTATGTCTGTATCCTTTGGTAAATACCTAGTAGTGCAATTGCTGGGTCATAAGTTGGTTCTATTTTTAACTTTTTGAGGAACCTCCATAGGGTTTTCCACAGTGCCTGCACCAGTTTGCATTTCCACTAACAGTGTAAGAGGGCTCCCCTTTATCCACATCCTTGCCAACATCTGCTGTTTCCTGAGTTGTTAATTTTAGTCATTCTGACTGGTGTGAGGTTTAATTCAATTGTGGTTTTGATTTGTACTTCCCTGATGATGAGTGATTTTCTTAATAACATTTTATTTTCTCTAGCTTACTTTAAGAATACTGTATAAAATACAAATAACATACAAAATATGTGTTAAACATTAAAGTTCACACTTAGTAATTTTGAAGTAGATAATGCAATATTGTTGACTATAATCACTATGCTGTGCATTAGATTTCTAGGACTTATTTATCTTCTAGTTGCAAGTTTGTACACTGTAACATCTCCCAAATTCCCATACACCAGCCCTTGATCCCCACCATTCTACTCTGTTTCTATGAGGTCTGCTATTTTTAGAGTCCACAAATAAGTGATACTGTATAATATTTGTTTTTCTTTGTCTGGCTTATCTTTTTAAGCATAATGCCCTTAAGATCCATCCTTATTGTCTCTAACACCAGACTTTCTTTCTCATGGCTGAATTATAGGTATAAATATAGATATGTATATATATCTCACTCACATCTTTTTTTTTTTGCCAGGGATTTTTTAATTTAAATTCAATTTAGTTGACATATAGTGTATTAACAGTTTCAGAGGTAGAATTTAGTGATTAATCAGTTGCATACAACACCCAGTCCTCATTACTTCAAGTGCCCTCCTTAATGCCCATCACCCAATTTCCCCATCCCCCCACCCCCACCCCTCCAACAACCCTCAGTTGTTTCCTATAGTTAAGAGTCTCTTATGATTTGCTTATGTTTATCTTATTTTATTTTTCCTTCTCTTTTTCTATGTTCATCTGTTTTGTTTCTTAAATTCCACATATGAGTGAAATCATATGGTATTTGTCTTTCTCTGACTGACTAATTTTGCTTAGCATAATACCCTTTAGTTCCACCCATGTGGTTGAAATTGTCAAGATTTCATTCTTTCTGATGGCTGAGTAATATTCCAGTGTGTGTGTATGTGTGTGTGTGTGTGTGTGTGTGTGTATCACATCTTTTCCCATTCATCTGGGCTTTTTCCATATTTTGGCTATTTTGGCTATTGCTGGGGATTTTTGACAGATCCACTGCAGGTGCCCTTGCTCTGAATAGTGGCAGCTAATCAAAGTGTTCAACAGGATGGTCGGGGCTGGTTTCCTAAAACCAATCAGAATCACCCCATCATTAAATGTTATAGTTCTACATTCCCTGCTGACCCACATGAAAGTGCAGGTTGCTTTCCAGTCACTTATGACATTGATTACATAGACTGCAGTAAGAAGTCTATTAATTAAGAGAAATATGCCCTTGTGGCCATTATCCATGCAGAAATGTACCAAAAATCATATTTTCTTTATCCATTCTTCTATTAATAGACACAGTTTGTTTCCATATTTGACTACTGTAAATGATACTGCAATAAACTTGGGAAGGCAGATATCTTTTTGATATCTTGTTTTCATTTCCTGTAGATATATACCCAGGAGTAGGAGTTGTCAAATTCAGAAATAACAAATGTAAAACCAATAAATTACTGAAGTAGTAATTAGTAAGAGTTTATTGTGCATACATCAAAAAGACATTTTGTAAACTGGGAGCAATCAAGTCAAAACATGGAATGAGGCTCAGGGATATATTGTTATAAAACAGCTTGTATAGTGAGAAAGCAATAACTTTATTCTTCACAGTGATTGGTTATAATAATAGGACTTTCTTAAATGATAGGGAAATGGTCAGTGGTTACCTCTTAGCAAGACTGGGAAACAGCTCAAGATTTTTTTTATGATTTCCAGAGGCATATGCAAAAAATGACCTTGGTCAAGTTAGTCTTGCAAAATAACCTAAATTAAGTTTTGCCTGTGTTTAACACACACACACACACACACACACACACACACAGGGGCCCAAAATGGTGTCACTTAGGCCAAGGCACCAAATCAAGAATAATACCTAACTTCATTGCATTTTCAACCTCCCAGAAAGGTAGTCTTAACCAATCAGTCAGGAATTCACTGATCAGCCCCAGTAAGGTAATCTGTCATGTGGGCCCTTTCAATCCACCCCCCTCCAAAAAAAAAAAAGATGAGGTAATTCACCTTGTAAAACTCTTTTGTCCCCAAATGAAGGTGACCTCACTTGAAATAATCCTTTTGTCTGTTTATGACTTCCTTGTTCTGCCATTAAAAACTTTTTTCTTTCTGTAGCCTTTGGAATTTCCCTCTACTTGCTTGATGGGATGCTGCCTGACTCATAAATCATTTAATAAAGTCAATTAGAGCTTAAAATTTACTCAGTTGAATTTTGTTTTTTAACAGATTTGGTGGCAGAATCAGGATCTGAGAGAAAATTTTGACGGGATTTGAAAACAAGAAACGCAGGCATGGTGCTTTATGAACCCCTTTGAGTTCATTATCTTCCTTGCCATTTCTGAAAACTGTTGCCAAGTCCCTCTTGGTCTGAGCTCCACCCTTTTTGCATCCAAGCTGCAAATCTAATTGGTTTTCTTGTCCAGGGACAATGGATCAATCTATACTGACAGGAGTCTCTAATAGAGCACCAGTGCTTGGCCCTTGGTTGAGTTCATGATTCCACATTAGAATCCTTTCCCTTAAGGGTGCCAGGGTGGCTCAGTCAGTTAAGCATCTGCCTTTGGCTCAGGTCATGATTCCTGGGTCATGGGATCAAGCCCCATGTTGACTCAGTGGGTAGTCTGCTTCTCCCTCTCCCTCTGCCTCTCCCCCACCCCGACTCATGTGGTCTCTCTCACTCTGCACTCTCTCTCTCTCTCAAATAAATTTAAAAAAAATCTTAAAAAAAAGAATATTTTCCCTTATTCCAGTCAACAGTCCCCATTGACTGGGATTTGCTGTTTTAATCCCTTCCCTGTTTCCAGTCTGCAGTCCCATTTACTGGAGCCTGCTGGTTTAGTCCATGCTGGAAGTTGGTGGTGGTGTCCATAGCTTTCTCTTAGCCAGTATACAGTAACATATTTTGCTTCCTGCTGCTATGTTAAAGTACGCATGTAACTTGTTATTATTGTTTTGCATAAATAAATGCTCTTTCTAGCAGGGATCTCAGAGGCCAAAAGCCATAAAAATTGTTTGGCATGGGTTGAACATTTAAGAGATTTTAGAGCATTCACCAGTTAACCAAAGACATCTATGTTAAGATAAATTTGTCACAGAACAGGTTAGATTGATACTAAGTAACCTGTCAACCTCAAGAAAACCTCCATCCAATGAGGCACACTCTAAAACATGCATAATACCCAATTGAGAGGCACATACCTTTTAGGTGTTAGCTCATCTACAAGAGACCAAAGAGCTTAGCTAAGCTAATGGGATCCTTAAATTATTTTTCTGGATCCTTAAATTCTAAAGACTCAAGTGCACCACCTTCCAGTATACCTGCTTATCTTATGCCTGAAAATTATGGTGCCAGGAGCTGTGAATTTCTATAGAAATGACAAATTTTTAGTAAAAACAATCTAGAATCACAATGACCATTATGGGGAATGTTCCAATTAGACAAGATCATTCATTTGAGAGTGCAATTGAGTCTACAGCCATACCACTCTGAATGCACCTGATCTCATCTGAGAGTGCACTTGAAAGTAAATATTCCCAAATGGAATTGAATACTTATTTTAATTAGCAAGCAGAGGCCTCCAAAGAGTCTCAAAATTTCAAAATGGTTTTATACAAAAATTCATTGTAAAAGGCTAATGAAATATTAAAGATGTAAGAAGTACCTAAAACAAAGGACTATAAGACTGATGTAACTCCTACTGCTCCCTTCTGTCCTACTTTGAGTACTTGTTGAAATAATCATCTGTTTTGTTTTTCTCTGAGAAGACTACACAACAGGAAACAAAAATCCACTAAGTTTGTGGCCTTACAGACACCCTTATATCTATCTTCAAAGAAAAGTGTCCATATGACCTCCTCCCAGAGTTGATTAGACTGAGGGATTTTTCCTATAAACTGTTATGTTATTCTCTTAAACAGCCAAAGGGAAACTTTGGTAGATACCAGAGCCTGCAGAGGAAATCCTGGAAAAACTGGCAGAAGACAGCAAAGCATGAAAATTCTTATCAAAATCAGCTCTTCCAAATCTCTGTCTGTAGTGCCCAGTTGAGAGAGGAAAATTAAGCTTCACACTACCCCTTACTTTCCAAATTCAGACCTATTGGTTATTGATTCTTTCTCTCTCAGAGATAGCTATTGCCTCCTTGCTTGTCTTGTATTGCATAACTGGGCTTGGCTTTCTGCCTGACTGGGACGTATATGTTGGGCTATCTTGGGAGAAACTCTGAATATGGGGAAGGTATCTTTTGCATTCTCTTTGAGGACCCCTCTTACACTCGAAGAAGTTATTCCATACTTCCAGGAATATTTAAAGTTAGAACTATGTATCCAGAGGGAAAGAAACAAATTGAGGGTAATGTAATTGGATAGGTGGATCAACTTATGATGCCATTTAAGTTACAATCCATTTTTTTAAGGAATTGAAAGCAACTGTCCTTCAAATATCATATGATTTCACTCATATGTGGAATTTAAGAAACAAAAGAGATGAATATAGGAGAAGAGAAGGAAAAATAAGATAAACACAGGCAAATCATAAGAAACTCTTAACTACAGGAAACAAACAGTGTTGCTGGAGGAGTAGTTGGTGGGGAGATGGGGTAATTGGTGATGGGCATTAAGGAAGGCACTTGAAGTAATGAGCACTGGGTGTTGTATGCAATCACTAAATTCTACCTCTGAAATTAATAATATAGTATGTGCTAATTAAACAGAATTTAAATATTTTTTTTAAAAAGCAACTATCCTTATCTTACAAATCTTTACAAAACTAGATATGCAGCTCTAAAGAATTCTTCAGTCCATTATTTAACTGGATTATTTGTTTTTTTGGGGTGTTGAGTTTTATAAGTTCTTCATATATTTTGGATACTAACCCTTTAACAAATAAGTCATTAACAAATATCTTCTTCCATTCTGAAGGCTGTCTTGTAGTTTTGTTGATTGTTTCCTTCACTGCACAGAAGCTTTGTATTTTGATGTAGTCCTAATAATTTATTTTTGCTATTGTTTCCCTTGTCTCAGGAGACATATCCAGAAAGAAGCTGCTACTGCTGATCTCAATGTGGTTACTGCCCGTTTTCTCTTCTAGGATTTTTATGGTTCCATGTTTCACATTTAGGATCATCCAGGAAATACAAATCGAAACAACAATGAGATATCAACTCACACCAGTCAGAATGACCAAAATTAACAACACAAGAAACAACAAGAGTTGGCAAGGATGCGGGAAAAAAAAAAAAAAAAAGGAAAAATTGTGCACTGTTGATGGGAATGCAAGCTGCTGCAGCTACTCTGGAAAAGAGTATGGAGGTTCCTCAAGAAGTTAAAAATAGAACTACCCAATGATCCAGGAATTGCACTTCTAGGTATTTACTGAAGGGATAAAAAAAATACTGATTTGAAAGGATACATGCACCCTGATATTTATAGATGCATTGTCAACAATAGCCAAATTATGGAAAGAACCCAAGTGTCCATTGACTAATAAATGAATAAGAAGATGTATATATATATATACATACACACAATGGAATATTAGCCATAAGAATGAATGAAATTTTGCCATTTGTAACAATGTGGATAGAGCTAGAGAGTATTATTATATTAAGTGAAATAAGACAGTCAGAGAAAGACAAATACAATATGATTTCACTCATAAGTGGAATTTAAGAAATAAAATAGATGAACATGGGGGGGAGGAGCAAACCACAGAATATTCAACTATAGAGAACAAACTGATAGTTACTGGAGGAGAGGTGGGTGGCAGGATGAGTTAAATGGGTGATGGGTATTAAGGAGGACACTTGTGATGAGCACTGGTTGTTGAATGTAAGTGATCACTAGATTCTATACCTGAAAGTAAAGTTATACTTCATGTTAACTAACTGGAATTTAAATAAAACTAAAAGAAGAAAAAAAACCTAAAAATTAAAAAAAAAATCTTGTTGCAAGAAGAAGAAAAAAGAAGAAGAAGAAAAAGAAGAAAAGAAGAAGAAAGAAGGAGGAGGAGAAGAAGAAGAAAAGAAGAAGAAGAAGAAGAAGAAGAAGAAGAAGAAGAAGAAGAAGAAGAAGAAGAAGAAGAAGAAGAAGAAGAAGAAGAAGAAGACCCATAAGATACCTTGGAATAAACCTAACCAAAGAGGTAAAAAATCTGTACTCTGAAAACTATAAAACACTGATGAAAGAAATTGGAGGTGACACAAGGAAATGGAAAGACATTTCATGTTTATTGATTGGAAAACAAATATTGTTAAAATGTCTATACTACCACAAGTAATCTACACATTTAATGGAATCCTTATCAAAATACCAACATTTTTTACGAAGCTAGAACAAACAATCCTAAAATGTGTATGGAACAACAAAAGATCCTGAATATCCAAAACAACCTTGAAAATGGAAAGCAAATTTGGAGGTATCACAGATCCAGACTTCAATTTACATGACAAAGCTTTCTTGATCAAAAGAGTATGGTAGTTGCACAAAAATAGACAAATAGATCAATAGAACAGAATAGAAAACCCAGAAATGAACCCATGACTATATAGTCAACTAATTTTTGACAAAGCAGGAAAGAATATCCAATAGAATAAAGACAGTCTCTTCAATAAACCTGGCAGGCCACAGGAAAAGGAATGAACCTGGACCACTTTCTTACACTATATACAAAAATAAATTCAAGATGCATTAAAGACCTGAATGTGAGACACGAAACCATAAAAAACCTAGAAGAGGTTTTTTTTTTTTTTTTTTTTTTTTTTACCAATTTTAAATACAATTTTATTTAAGACATTGCATTTTCCACTTAACAATACAGTGCTTATAAACCGCAATGTTTATTTCCTTTCCCTGTGTACATATTCCATATTCAAGTTCAAGAATGTCCAGTTTATGAATTTATTTATTTTTATTTTTATGTTATGTTAATCACCATACATTACATCATTAGTTTTTTATGTAATGTTTCATGATTCATTGTTTGCATATAAGACCCAGTGCTCCATGCAGAACGTGCCCTCCTTAATACCCATCACCAGGCTAACCCATCCACCCACCCCTCTCCCCTCTAGAACCCTCAGTTTATTTCTCAGAGTCCATAGTCTCTCATGGTTCATCTCCCCCTCCGATTGCCCCCCCTTCATTCTTCCCCTCCTGCTATCTTCTTCTCCTTTTTTTTTTTTTTAACATATAATGTATTATTTGTTTCAGAGGTACAGGTCTGTGATTCAACATTCTTACACAATTCACAGTGCTCACCATAGCACATACCCTCCCCAATGTCTATCACCCAGCCACCCATCCCTCCCACCCACCACCACTCTAGCAACCCTCAGTTTGTTTCCTGAGATTAAGAATTCCTCATATCAGTGAGGTCATATGATACATGTCTTTCTCTAATTGGCTTATTTCGCTCAGCGTAATACCCTCCAGTTCCACCCACATCATTGCAAATGGCAAGATTTTATTCTTTTTGATGGCTGCATAATATTTCATTGTATATATATACCACTTCTTCTTTATCCATTCATCTGTCGATGGACATCTTGGCTCTTTCCACAGTTTGGCTATTGTGGACATTGCTGCTATAAACATTGGGGTGCATGTACCCTTTCGGATCCCTACTTTTGTATCTTTGGGGTAAATACCCAGTAGTGCAATTGCTGGATCGTATGGTAGCTCTATTTTCAACTTTTTGAGGAACCTCCATACTGTTTTCCAAGGTGGCTGCACCAGGTTGCATTCCCACCAACAGTGTACAAGGGTTCCCATTTCTCCGCAACCCCGCTAACATCTGTCGTTTTCTGACTTGTTAATTTTAGCCATTCTGACTGGTGTGAGGTGATATCTCATTGAGGTTTTGATTTGGATTTCCCTGATGCCAAGCAATCGTGAGCACTTTTTCATGTGTCTGTTGGCCATTTGGATGTCTTCTTTGGAAAAATGTCTGTTCATGTCTTCTGCCCATTTCTCGATTGGATCATTTGTTCTTTGGATGTTGAGTTTAAGAAGTTCTTTATAGATTTTGGATACTAGCCCTTTATCTGATATGTCATTTGCAAATATCTTCTCCCATTCTGTCAGTTGTCTTTTGGTTTTGTTGACTGTTTCTTTTGCCGTGCAAAAACTTTTTATCTTGATGAGGTCCCAATAGTTCATTTTTGCCCTTGCTTCCCTTGCCTTTAGCGATGTTACTAGGAAGAAGTTGCTGCGGCTGAGGTTGAAGAGGTTGCTGCCTGTGTTCTCCTTTAGGATGTTGATGGACTCCTGTCTCACATTGAGGTCTTTCAACGATTTGGAGTCTATTTTTGTGTGTGGTGTAAGGAAATGGTCCAGTTTCATTCTTCTGCATGTGGCTGTCCAATTTTCCCAACACCATTTGTTGAAGAGACTGTCTTTTTTCCAGTGGACATTCTTTCCTGCTTTGTCAGAGATTAGTTGACCATAGAGTTGAGGGTCCATTTCTGGGCTTTCTATTCTGTTCCATTGATCTATGTGTCTGTTTTTGTGCCAGTACCATACTGTCTTGATGATGACAGCTTTGTAATAGAGCTTGAAGTCTGGAATTGTGATGCCACCAGGTTTGCTTTTCTTTTTTTTCTTTTTTAATTTTTTAAAAAATGATTTTATTTATTTATTTGAGAGAGAGAATGAGAGAGAGAGAGAGAGAGCACATGAGAGGGGAGGGTCAGAGGGAGAAGCATACTCCCTGCTGAGCGGGGAGCCCGATGCGGGACTCAATCTGGGGACTCCAGGACCATGACCCGAGCCGAAGGCAGTCGCCTAACCAACTGAGCCACCCAGGCACCCTGGTTTTCTTTTTCAACATTCCTCTGGGTATTCGGGGTCTTTATTGGTTCCATACAAATTTTAGGATTATTTGTTCCATTTCTTTGAAAAAAGTGGATGGTATTTTGATGGGGATTGCATTAAATGTGTTGATTGCGCTAGGTAGCATTGACATCTTCACAATATTTGTTCTTCCAATCCATGAGCATGGAACATTTTTCCATTTCTTTGTGTCTTCCTCAATTTCTTTCATGAGTATTTTATAGTTTTCTGAATACAGATTCTTTGCCTCTTTGGTTAGATTTATTCCTAGGTATCTTATGGTTTGGGGTGCACTTGTAAATGGGATTGACTCCTTAATTTCTCTTTCTTCTGTCTTGCTGGTGGTGTATAGGAATGTCCCTCATTTCTGTGCATTGATTTTATATCCTGCCAGTTTAATGAATTCCTGTATGAGTTCTAGCAGTTTTGGGGTGGAGTCTTTTGGGTTTTCCACATAAAATATCATATCATCTGCAAACAGTTTGACTTCTTGTTTGCCTATTTGGATGCCTTTTATTTCTTTTTGTTGTCTGATAGCTGTGGCTAGGACTTCTAATACTATGTTGAATAGCAGTGGTGATAGTGGATATCCCTGCTGTGGTCCTGACCTTAGGGGGAAAGCTCTCAGTTTTTCCCCATTGAGAATGATATTCACTGTGGGTTTTTCATAGATGGCTTTTATGATATTGAGGTATGTACCCTCTATCCCTATACTCTGAAGAGTTTTGATCAAGAAAGGATGCTGTACTTTGCCAAATGCTTTTTCTGCATCTATTGAGAGGATCATATGGTTCTTGGTCTTTTTTTTATTAATGTATTTTATCACATTGATTGATTTGCAGATGTTGAACCAATCTTGCAGCCGAAGGATAAATCCCACTTGGTCATGGTGAATAATCCTTTTAATGTACTGTTGGATCCTATTGGCTAGTATTTTGGTGAGAATTTTTGCATCCATGTTCATCAAGGACATTGGTCTGTAATTCTCCTTTTTGATGGGGTCTTTGGTTTGGGGATCAAGGTAATGGTGGCCTCATAAAATGAGTTTGGAAGTTTTCCTTCCATTTCTATTTTTTGGAACAGTTTCAGAAGAATAGGTATTAATTCTTCTTGAAATGTTTGGTAGAATTCCCCTGGAAGCCATCTGACCCTGGGCTTTTGTTTGTTGGGAGATTTTTGATTACTGCTTCAATTTCCTTTGTGGTCATAGGTCTGTTAAGGTTTTCTGTTTCTTCCTGGTTCGGTTTTGGTAGTTCATACATCTCTAGGAATGTATCCATTTCTTCCAGATTATCTAATTTGCTGGCATATAGTTGCTTATAATGTGTTCTTATAATTGTTTGTATTTCTTTGGTGCTGGTTGTGATCTCTCCTCTTTCATTCATGATTTTGTTGATTTGGGTCATTTCTCTTTTCTTTTTGATAAGTCTGGCCAGGTGTTTATCAATCCTGTTAATTCTTACCAAGAACCAGGTCCTAGTTTTGTTGATATCTTCTACTGTTCTTTTGGTTTCTATTTCATTGATTTCTGCTCTGATCTTTATTATTTCTCTTCTCCTGCTGGGTTTAGGCTTTATTTGCTGTTTTTTCTCTAGCTCCTTTAAGTGTAGGGTTAGATTGTGTAATTGAGTCCATTCTTGTTTCTTGAGAAAGACTTGTATTGCTATATACTTTCCTCCTAGGACTGCCTTTGCTGCATCCCAAAGATTTTGAACAGTTGTGTTTTCATTTTCATTTATTTCCATGAATTTTTTTTAATTCTTCTTTAATTTCCTGGTTGACCCATTCATTCTTTAGTAAGATGCTCTTTAGCCTCCATGTATTTGAGTTCTTTCTGACTTTCCTCTTGTGATTGAGTTCTAGTTTCAAAGCACTGTGGTCTGAAAATATGCAGGGAGTGATCCCAATCTTTTGGTACTGGTTGAGACCTGATTTGTGACCCAGGATGTGATCTATTCTGGAGAATGTTCCATGGGCACTGGAGAAGAATGTGTATTCTGTTGTTTTGGGATGAAATGTTCTGAATATATCCGTGAAGTCCATTTGTTCCAGTGTGTCATTTAAAGTCTTTATTTCTTTGTTGATCTTTTGCTTAGATGATCTGTCCATTTCTGTGAGGGGGGTGTTAAAGTCCCCCACTATCCTTGTATTGTCCATGTGTTTCTTTGCTTTTGTTATTAATTGCCTTATATAATTGGCTGCTCCCATGTTAGGGGCATAGATATTTACAATTGTTAGATCTTCTTGTTGGATAGACCCTTTAAGTAGGATATAGTGTCCTTCCTCAACTCTTATTACAGTCTTTGGTTTAAAATATAATTTGTCTGATATAAGGATTGCCACCCCAGCTTTCTTTTGGTGTCCATTAGCATGGTAAATGGTTTTCCACCCCCTCACTTTCAATCTGGTGGTGTCTTTGTGTCTAAAATGAGTCTCATGCAGACAGCATATCAATGGGTCTTGGTTTTTTATCCAGTCTGATAGCCTGTGTCTTTTGATTGGGGTATTTAGCCCATTTACATTCAGGGTAACTATGGAAAGATAGGAATTTAGTGCCATTGTATTGCCTGTAAGGTGACTGTTACTGTATATTGTCTGTGTTCCTTTCTGGTCTATGTTGCTTTTAGGCTCTCTCTTTGCTTAGAGGACCCCTTTCAATATTTCTTGTAGGGCTCGTTTTGTGTTTGCAAATTCCTTTAGTTTTTGTTTGTCCTGGAAGCTTTTTATCTCTCCTTCTATTTTCAATGACAGCATAGCTGGATATAGTATTTTTGGCTGCATATTTTTCTCATTTAGTGCTCTGTATATATCATGCCAGTTCTTTCTGACCTGCCAGGTCTCTGTGGATAAGTCTGTTGCCAATCTTATGTTTCTACCATTATAGGTTACAGATCACTTCTCCCGAGCTGCTTTCAGCATTTTCTCTTTGTCTCTGAGACTTGTAAGTTTTACTATTGATGTTGGGGTGTTGACCTATTTTTATTGTTTTTGAGAGGGGTTCTCTGTGCCTCCTGGATTTTGGTGCCTGTTTCCTTTCCCAAATCAGGGAAGTTCTCTGCTATAATTTGCTCCAATATACCATCTGCCCCTCTCTCTCTTTCTTTTTCTTCTTGATCCCAATTATTCTAATGTTGTTTTGTCTTATGGTATCACTTATCTCTCTAATTCTGCCCTCATGATCCAGTAGTTGTTTATGTCTCTTTTTCTCAGCTTCTTTATTTTCCATCATTTAGTCTTCTATATCACTAATCTCTCTTCTGCCTCATTTATCCTAGCTCTTAGAGCCTCCATTTTTGATTGCACCTCATTAATAGTCTTTTGATTTTGACTTGGTTAGATTTTAGTTCTTTTATTTCTCCAGAAAAGGTTTCTTTAATAACTTCCATGCTTTTTTCAAGCCCAGCTAGTATCTTTAAAATCAACATTCTCAACTCTAGTTCCGACATCTTACTAAATGTCCATATTGATTAGGTCCCTGGCAGTCGGTACTGCCTCTTGTTCTTTTTGTTGAGGTGAATTTTCCATCTTGCCATTTTGTCCAGAGGAGAATAGATGAATGAGAGAACAAAATGCTAGCAGGGTAATAACATTACCAGAAAATACACACTAAACAAATCAGAAAAGACCTGAAACTGGGGGGAAAGAAAGGGAAAGAAAGAAAAAAGAAAAGAAAGAGAAAGATAAAAACAAATAAACAAAAACAAAACAAAAGAAAACAAAAAAGCAGAATATGATCAAATATGGTCAGGCTGGTGCATAGATCAGTGCCACACACTAGATTTTGGGTGTATTTTATCTGTTAGAAGAAAGTGCCTCCCAGAATTTTAAAGAAAGAAAAACTTATATATGGACAAAAATAAGGGTTGATACAATGAAGGGATGGAATATGACTGTAAACATGAAAATTATAAAAGATTTTATAAAAGGATTTGATAAGGTAAGAAGCTGGTTGAAAAAAGAAAGGCGAGGATTTAAAAAAAAATGGAGAGAATGTGATCAGGCAGGAGACTAGAACAAAGCCATACACTAGAAATTTAGGGTATATTTTGATCTGTTAGAAGAAACTGTATCCCAAAATTTTAAAGAGAGAACAACTTATATATATATATATACCAAAAATAAGGTAACTACTATTAAAGGATAGACTATGACTCTAAAAATGAAAAATAAAAAAGATTTTTTTAAAAAGGAATTGATAAGATGTTGGTTGAAAAAGGGAAAATGAAAAATTCAAAAAAAAAGACAGTTAAAAAAGAAATTAACTTTGAAAGACTAAAGAATCATGGAAAAAAGCCATGAATTCTATGTGCAGTATTCCCCTAGCACTGGAGTTTTGCTGTTCTCATTGATTGGTAAACTCTGTCTTGGCTGGCTGTCCTTGCTGATCTTCTGGGGGAGGAGCCTGTTGCCATGGCTCCCAAATGTCTTTGCCGGAGGTGGAATTGCCCTGCCCTTGCCAGTCCGGGCTATGTAATCTGCTCGGGTTTGCTCTTGGGAGCTTTTGTTCCCCGCCAGCTTTCCATACAGCTTTGGAGGACGAGAGTGGAAATGGCGGCCTCCCAATCTCCACCCCAGAGGAGCTGAGAACTCGGGGACCCCACTCCTCGATGAGCCCCCAGAGAAAAGCAGTCAGTCACTCCTGTCTCCCTGGTCTCTGGCTGCACTCCATGCTCACCCGGCCTGTGACCAAGCATTTCTAACTCTGGCACCCGACCTGGTGTGGAGTCTCCAAACCCAGCAGATCTCTGCAGTGAGCTCCCATGCCACTCCTCCAGGGGGAGGAAGGGGAGTCTCCCTGGATCTGCCTCTTGTTGTGTCCCTGCTGGAGGAGCAGTGGCCTGACTGTGCCTTGGATCAAGGTTTATGGCAACCCCGAGCTGAGATTCCACTCCTCGGCTCTGTCTCTGCAACCAGCATCCCTGCTCTGATACCTGGGAGCTCTGCTGCATTCAGGCACCCCCAGTCTTTCTGTGACCCCGAGGGTCCTGAGACCACACTGTCCCATCGAGGGTTCCACCCGCTGCTTAGCCACTGGAGCGACTTCCCTCAGTGGAGCAGACTTCTAAAAGTTCCGATTTTGTGCTCTGCTGCTCTATCACTTGCCAGAAGCAACCAACGGAGTCTCCCTCCCCCGCCGTCTATCTTCCCAAATATCGCCTCAGATTCACTTCTCTGCACGTCCTACCTTCCAGAAAGTGGTCACTTTTCTGTTCAGAGAGTTGTTGCTATTCTTTTCTTTGATCTCCTGTTGAGTTCGTAGGTGTTCAGAATGATTTAATCCCTATCCAGCTGAATTCCTGGGACCAGAGGAAATCCAGGTCTCCTACTCCTCTGCCATCTTGCTCCTCCCCTCTCTCATACATCAAGAATGTCCAGTTTATTTACTTTACCAGCTCAACTTTAAAACTGCCATGGAATTTGCTACAAATTTGGGTCCTTCAAATATTTTGTGTGGAACAATGCTAGACCTATTCTCAGGTTGGCTTAATCAACCTCTTCAATGGTGAATACAGAGGAAGCACCACCAGAGGGAGGAGCTCCACCACCAGGGAAGCCTCTAGGAATTCCTTCTGGCATGCCCTCTGCACTCTTGTACAGCTTAATAATGATGAGGTTGTAGACTTTCTCCAGCTCTTTTTGCTGATGTTCAAATTCTTCCTTCTCTGCAGTCTGGTTCTTATCAAGCCAGTTGATGATTTCATTGCACTTGTCAAGAATCTTCTGTTTGTCCTCAACATTGATATTGCCTGAAGTTTTTCATCTTCAACAGTTACTTTCATGTTGAATGCATAAGATTCAAGTAAATTCTTGGAAGACACCTTGCCTTGCTGTTTCTCATCTTCAGCTTTGTTCTTCTTAGGTTCCTGGACCATGCACTCAATGTCTTCCTTGCTCAAGTGGCCCTTGTCATTAGTGATTGTAATCGTGTTCTCTTTTCCTGTGCTCTTATCCACAGCAGAGACATTGAGGATAACATTAGCTCAGTATCAAAAGTGACTTCAATCTGAGGAACTCCACAAGAGGCAGGAGGTATGCCTGTGAGTTTGAACTTGCCAAGTAGGTTGTTATCCTTGGTCATGGGATGCTCATCTTCATATACCTGAATAAGCACACCAGGCTGGTTGTCGGAGTAGGGAGTGAAGGTTTGTGTCTGTTTGGTAGGAATGGTAGTATTACCATTACCAGCTTGATGAGAACAGGCAGGACTCCTCCAGCAGTTTCAGTGCTGTCTCCAGAAAGGATGGCTGCCTGGACAGCTGCATCATAAATAACAGCCTCATCAGTGTTGATGTTCTTATTCAGTTCTTTTCCATTGAAGAAATCTTGTAGAAGTTTCTGAATCTTGGGGATATGGGTAGAACCACCCATCAGATCAGTATCATGGATCTGAGACTTGTCTAGCTTGGCATCCCGAAGGGCTTTTTCTACAGGGTCCAGGGTGCCACGGAACAGGTCAGCATTTAATTCTTCAAACTGCACATGAGTAATAGAGATATAGAAGTCGATTCCTTCATATAGAGAATCAATCTCAATACTGGTTTGGGTGCTGGAAGAAAGTGTACGCTCAGCACGTTCACAGCTTTTAAGGCTATTTTGTAGTTCCACACAAACTCTAGTATTATTTTTCTAGTTCTGTAAAAAATATTACTGGTATTTTAATAGGAATTGCATTGAATCTGTAGATTGCTTTGGCTAGTATGGACATTTTAGCAATATTGGTTTTTCTAATACATAGGTATGGGATGTCTTTCCGTTTGTGTCATCTTCAAGTGCATTCATCATTGTGTTATACTTTTTGGAGTACAGCTCATTCACTTCCTTTCTTAAGTTTATTCCTAGGTATTTATTTGTTTGTTAGTTTTTGAAAGTTTTTATTTAATTGCACTTAGTCAACATACAGTATAATATTACTTTCAGATGTACAATATAGAGATTCAGTACTTCCACACATCATCCAGGGCTCATCACAAGTGCACTCCTTAATCCCCATAACCTATTTAACCCATCCCCACACCCTCCTCCTCTGTGACAACCATTAGTTTGGTCTCTATACGTAAGAGTTGGTTTCTTGGTTTGTCTCTTTCTCTCTTTTTCCCTCTTTGCTCATTTGTTTTGTTTCTGAGATTCCATGTGTGAATGAAATTATATGGTATCTATCTTTCTCTGACTGATGTATTTCACTTAGAATTATGTATGCTAGCTCCATCCGTGTCAACTCAAATGGAAAGATTTCATTTTTTATAGCTGAGTAATATTCCATTGTATCTATATACACCACATTTTTTTTTTTTTTGTCCATTCATCAGTCGATGGACATTTGGCCTGTTTTCATAATTTGACTATTGTAGTTAACACTGCTATAAACATCATGGTGCATATATCACTTTGAATTAGTATTTTTGTATTCTTTGGGTAAATACATAGCAATCCAGCAATTGCTGGATTGGAGGGTAGAACAATTTTTAACTTATACTCTTTTCCACACTGGCTGTACCAGTTTGCATTCTCCTAACAGTGCAAAAAGGTTTCCATTTCTGCACATCCTCACCAACACCTGTTGTTTCTTGTATTATTGATTTTAGCCATTCTGATAGGTGTGATGTGATATCTCATTGTAGTTTTGATTTGTATTTCCCTGATGATGAGCGATGCTGAGCTTTTTTTCATGTGTTTGTTGGCCATCTTTATATCTTCTTCAGAGAAATGTTTATTCACATTTTCTGCCCACTTTTAATTGAATTATTTGTTTTCAGTGTTTAGTTTTATAAGTTCTTTATATATTTTGGATACTAACCCTTTATCAGATATGCCATTGGCAAATATCTTCTCCCATTCCATAGGTCACCTTTTAGTTTTGTTGACAGTTTTCTTTGCTGTGAAGAAGCTTTTTATTTTGATGTTGTCCTATGAATTTATATTTGTTTTTGTTTCCTCAAGGGGTATTTCTAGAAGGAAGTTGCTGCTGCCTGTGTCAGAGAAAATACTGCACGTGTATCTTCTAAACATGATATCTGAAACCATAAAAATCCCAGAAGAAAACTTAGGTAGTAATTTATTTGACATCAGCCATAGAAATATTTTTCTAGATATGTTTCCCCTGGCAAGGGTAACAAAAGCTAAAGTTAATTGGGGTACCTGGGTGGCTCAGTTGGTTGTGTCCAACTCTTGATTTCAGCTCATGTCATGATCTCAGGGTTGTGAGATTGAGCCCCAAGTCAGGCTCTGCACTCAGTGGGGAGTCTGCTTGAGATTCTTTCTCTCCCTCTCCCTCTGCCCTTCCCCCAATCTCTCTCTTTCTCTCTCTCTAAAATAATAAATATTTTGTTTTAAAAAAGGAAAAATTAATTATTGGGACTAAACTAAAATAAATAGCTTTTGCACAGTGAAGGAAATTATAAACAAAAAGGAAAGCAATCTAGTGAATGGAAGAATGCCTTTGCAAATGATGTATCAGGTAAGTGGTTAATATTCAAAATAGATAAAGAACGTATACAGCCCAACACCTAATAATAATAATAATAATAATAACTCAATTAAAAAGGGGCAAAGGACCTGAATAGATATTTTCCAGGGGACATACAGATGGCCAAAAGACACATGAAAAAGTGCTCAACATTACTAATCATCAGGGAAATGCAAGTTAAAATTACAATGAGGTATCATTTATACCTGTTAGAATGGATAAAATAAAAAACACAAAAAATGGCAAGTGTTGGCAAGGATATGGAGTAAAAGGAACCATTGAACACTATTGGTAAATTGGTGCAGATTGCAAATTGGTGCAGTTACTGTTTAAAACAGTATGGAGGTTCCTCAAAAAATTAAAAATAGAATTATCATATGATCTAGTAATTCCACTAGTGGGTATTTACACATAGAAAACAAAAATACTAATTCAAAAAAATATATGAGCCCATATGTTTATTGCAGCATTACTTACACTAACCCAGATATGGATGTGCCCCAAGTGTCCATGCAGAGATGAATGGATACACACACAATGGAGTATTAGTTAGACAAAAGAGTAGTATCTTGCCATTTGCAACAGTATGGACAACCTTGAGAATACAATGCTAAGTTAAATAAGTCAGTAAGAGAAAGATAATTACCATTATTATTTCACTCCTATGTATAATTTTAGAAAAAAACAAACATACAAAGAGAAAAAAGAGACAAGTCAAAAAACACAATCTTGAATACATAAAAGAAACTGGTGGTTACCAGAAGGAAGATGGGTGAGGAGATGAGTGACTAGGTGAAGAGGTAAGAGTATGCTTATCATGCATGATGAGCATCGAGTAATGTATAGAATTGTTGAATCACTATATTGTACACCTGAAAAATATAACACTGTATTTTAATTATATTTAAATTAAAAATATAAATAAATAAAATTAAAAGAAAAACTGAACATACCAGAAAAAAAGAGAGAAACAGAAAAGAGACTTAATTAGAACAAATAGGAAGGGAGATGAGGGAGATTAGATAAAGGGGATTAAGAGCAACTAATTAATCATTGAACACTACATCAAAAACTAATGATGTACTACTATATGCTGGCTAACTGAACATAAAAAAAAAAGAGTACACTTATGTTGATAAGCTCTGAATAATGTATGGAATTTTTGAATCATTATATTGTATACCAGAAACTATTATAACACTATATGTTAATTATACTTCAGTAAAAAAATAAATCCTTTAACAATATCTCAGGTATAAAATGGACTTAAATAAATGGACAATGTTAGTGTCACCTGTTCAATTGGCCAATGAGGGTTTTTTTTCCCTAAATATTGTTTATTTGCTTGCTGTAAGAATCTTTTGAAGCTGTTGTTGGAGTCATTTTGTTGTTTTTTTGTTTTGTTTTGTTTTGTTTTTTGTTTTTTTAGAATCTTCTGTATACCAACCAAAGAATGCATTCTATTGTCTCTGAAAAGTTTGAAATTCTCTCTTTCAAGTACTTAAGCTGTATCTATCTAAATCAATGTTTACCCAAAGTGGCCACTAAAATTTCAACATTCTCTCATTTCCCAAAAATGTGTAAGATCCTGATCCTTAGACCAGGTGGAATACATAATTTCCTTTAGATTCCCTAAGATGTCTTACTATGAGTGACCCCGTTTGTTTTTTTTTTTTTAAGATTTTATTTATTTGAGAGAGAGAGCAGGAGTGAGCGAGAGAGAGAGAGCACAGGCAGGGGGAAGGGGAGGGGCAGAGAGAGAGAGAGAAGGAGACACCCTGCTGAGCAGGGAGCATGATGCAGGGCTCAATCCCAGGACCCCAGGGTCATAACCTGAGCTGAAGGCAGATGCTTAACTGACTCAGCCACCCAGGTGACCCTGACCCTGTTTTTTTTTGTTTTTGTTTTTGTTTTTGTTTTTGTTTTTGTTTTTACGGTTGTCCCCAAACACAGGGAATCATATGTTCCCCCTCTTTTGAACAGAATAGGATGACTTACCAAGAAACTTCAACAAACAGAATATATGTATGCACAATCAAATCAGAGAGCCCAAATGCAAAGAGAGTTGAGCTCAGATCCAAGAGAGTTACACTCAAATTCCAGATTTTGTGAGAAAGCAGTGATCTCAATGGGCTCTGTGGCTACCAGCACCTGTTTTCTCCCTGCCTTTGGAGTCATCAAGGGTCTATTTTGGATCTCACTTCTGATGCCATAAAATGCCAAAAGATCAGAGATAACTGAAATAAAACTAATTAACCACCAAGGTAGTGATCAGTAAATATTTATTTTGCACACATCAAAAAAATATTTGCAAACTGGGAGCTCTCAAATGAAAACAGAATGAGGTTCAGGGATATATTGTTATAAAGAATCTTATATAGTGAGAAAGCAGTGACTGTTTTTGGTTACATTATAAGTTTCTTAAATAACAAAAGATTGGTCAGTGGTTACCTCTTATCAAGCTTGGGAAACAGTTCAAGTTTTGCTTATTATTTCCGGAGGCATAAACAAGAAATGACCCAGGTCAAGTTAATTTTACAAAATAAACTAAAATAAGCTTTGTTTGTAACAGGTTTTGTCTGCTCAGGGAATTTTTAAAGCTGGTTTCCATTTGCTTCTTATTTTAACAGCTTATTGGACCACATGTTTTTTTTTTTTTTTTCTTTTTGCACATAACACACAGTGTTATATCATTTGCAGGTGTACAACTTAGTGATTTGACAAGTTTATACATTATGTTATGTTCACCATAAGTATAGCTACCATCTGTCCTGCTACATTGTTATTAAAATATTATTGACTAAATTCCTTATGCTCTACTTTTTGTTCCCATGACTTACTCATTCCATAACTAGAGGCCTTTATCTCCCTCTCCCCTTTACCCATATTGCCTGACTTATTTCACATAGCATACTTCCCTCTAGGTCCATCCATGTAGCCTCAAATGACACAGTCACATCCTTTTTTATGGGTGTGCAATATTCCATCGTGTGTATATATGTGTGTGTGTGTGTAAATGTATATTTTCCATATCCATTTCTCTATTGATGGACACTTAATTTGTTTCCATGTCTTTGTTATTGTAAATAATGCTGCAATAAACATAAAGGTATTTACATTTTTGAGTATTTTCATTTTCCTTGGTTAAGCCCCCAATAGTGGAATTATTGGATCATATGGTATTCTATGGTATTCTTATTTTTAATTTTTTGAAGAACCTCTATATTATTTTCCACAGTGACTGTACTAATTTACATTCCCACCAGCAGTGTACAAGGGTACTTTTTTCTCCACATCATCTCCAATACTTGTTTCTTGCCCTTCTCTTCTTGATTTTAGCCATTCTTACAGGTGTGAGGTGATTTTGGTTTTGATTTGCATTGTGGTTTTGATTTGCATTTCCCTGATGATGAGAATTGTTGAGCATCTTTTCATGTGTCTATTGGCCATCTGTATATTTTCTTTGGAAAAATATCTATTCAGGTCCTCCACCCATTTTTTTTAAAATTTAAATTCAATTAGCCAAGGTATTTTGATATAATGTTCAATGATTCATTAATTCAGTATAACACCCACCTCCACCCATTTTTTAATTTAATTTTTTTAGTGTTGAACTTGAGATCATGACCTGAGCTAAAATCAAGTCTGATGCTTAAGTGACTGAACCACTCATGTGCCCCTGGTGTTGAGTTGTATAGTTTCTTTATATATTCTAGATATTAACCCCTTATTGGGTATGTCACTTGTAAATATCCTCTTTCATTCATTAGGCTGTCTTTTTGTTTTCTTGATGGTTTCCTTTGCTATGCAGAAGTTGTTTTTTTTTTTTTTATTTTTTTTATGTAGTCCCAATAGTTTATTTTTGTTCTGTTTCCCTTGCCTTAGAAAACATACCTAGAAAAATATTGCTATGGCTAATGTCAGAGAAATTACTGCTTGTGTTCTCTTCTAGGATTTTTGTCATTTCAGGTTTCATGTTTAGGTCTCTAATCCATTTTTAGTTTATTTTTGTGTGTGGTGTTACAAAGTAGCCTGGTTTCACTCTATTACATGTGGCTGTCCAGTTTTCCTAGCTCCGTTTATGGAGAAGACTGTCTTTTCCCCATTGCATATTATTTTTTTTAAGATTTTATTTATTTATTTGACAAAGAAAGTGAGAGAGCACAAACAGGGGGAACAGTAGAGGGAGAGGGAAAAGCAGGCTCCTTGCCAAGCAGGGTGCCCGATGTGGGGCTCCATCCCATGTGCCCCCTCATTGCATGCATATTCTTGCCTCCTTTGTCATAGATTAATTGACCACATACAAATATGAGTTTATTTCTAGGGTCTCCATTCTGTTCCACTGATCTATGTGTCTCTTTTTGTGCTAGTGCTATATTGGTTTGATTACTACAGATTTGTAGTATATCTTGAAATCTAGAATTGTTATATCTTTAGCTTTGTTTTTCTTTCTCAGGATTGCTTTGGCTGTTTGGGGTCTTCTGTGATTCCATACAAATTTTTGTATTTTCTATTTTTAACTTTTTGAGGAACATCCATACAGTTACCACAGTGGCTGAAACAATGTACATTTTCACCAACAGTGCATAAGGATTCTATGCACATCCTGGCTAACACTAGTTAAATTTTGTCTTCTTGATTACAGTTATTCTAGCAGATGTGGGGTGATATCTTACTGTGCTTTTGATTTGTATTTCCCTGATAATTAGTAATGTTGAGCACCTTTTTATGTACCTGGTGGACATTTGACTGTCCTCTTCAGAAAAAGGTCTGGTGTCTCTTCTTATTTTTTAATTGGATTTGTTCTTGTTATTATTGTATGTGTTTTCATATTTTTTTGTATATTAATCCCTTATCTGATATATGGTTTTCAAATATTTCATCTCACTCCATAGGTTGCCATTTCATTTTGATTGTTTCTTTTTCTTCACAAAACTCTTTTAGTTTGATATAGTCACACTTGGTGATATTTGCTTTTTTTTTGCTTGCACTTTTGGCATCATATCCACAATTCATTATTAAGACCAACGTGAAGGAGGTTTTCCTTGTGTTTTTTTTTTTTTTTTAGGAGTTTCATGGTATAAAGTCTCATGTTTAAGTCCCTAATCCATTTTTAGTTAATTTCTATGAGTGGTATAAGAAAAAGGTCCAATTTAATTTTGTGCATGTAGTTACCAGTTTTCCCACCACCATTTGTTGAAGAAACTATCTTTTCCCTATTGAATGTACTTGGTTCCCATGTGAAATATTTGTTGACTATATATATAGAAATTTATTTCTGGGCTCTCTACTCTGTTGCATTTTTCTATGAGTCTATTTTTATGCCAGTATCATACAGTTTTACCTACCACAGCTTTGTAGTATAGTTTGAAATAAGGAAACATAAGGCCTCCAAATTTATTCTTTGGTAGGATAGCTTTGGATATTCAAAGTCTTTTCTGGTTCCATACAAATATTAGGGTTATTTTTTCTATTTATATAAAAAATTCCATTGGAATTTTTACAGAGATTACATTGAAGCAAAAGATTGCTTTGGATACTATGGACATTTTGACATTAATTTTTCAGCTCCATGAACACTGGATATTTTTCCACATGTTTGTGTCTTTGATTTTTTTCAATTCATCAAATTCTTATAGTTTTGATTGTACAGATCTTTCACTTCCTTGGTTAAGTTTATTCCTTAGTATGTTACTGTCTTAATGCTATGGTTAATAGGATAGGTTTTTCATTGCTAGTGTACAGAATCACAATGCATTTCATTATTTTTTAAAAGTTTATTGAGATATAATTGGCATATAACATTATATTAGCTTCACAGTTACAATATAATGATTCAATATTTGGATGTATTGTGGAATGATCACCTCAGTAAGTTATTATTATCCATCACCACACATAGTTAGAAAATTTTTTTCTTGTGATGAGAACTTTTAAGAACTATTTTCTTAGCCATTTTCAAATATACAATACAGTATTATTAACTTGTTGCATCAATTCACATTCCTGCCAACAGTGCACAAAGGTTTCCTCTTTACCATATTCTCACCAACACTTGTTACATCTTATCTTTTTGATACTAGTCATTATGACTGGTGTGATTTATAGTTCCCAAGGTGTAAATTTAGATTGTTTATTTGGTATCTTTCAATTTTCTTATTATATGCTTTTATTGCTATAAAAGTCTGTCTAAGAACTGCTTTACAGCATCAAATTGGTTTTTGTTGTGTTTTCATTTTCATTTGTTTCTAGATATTTGTTTATTTCCCTTTTAATTTCTTCTTTGACCCATTGGTTGTTCAGTAGTGTGTTAGTTTCCACAAGCTTGTAAATTTTCCATCTTTACTCTTGTTGATTTCCAGTTTTATACCATTCTGGCCAGAAAAGATAGTTGGTAGGATTTCAATCTTTTTAAATTTACTAAGACTTGATTTGTAACCTGTCATATAATCTATCCTGGGCAATTTTTCTTGTGCACTTGAGAAAAATGCATATCCTACTGCTGTTGGATGGAATGTTCTATAGATGTCTATTATGTCCATTTGGTCTAATATATGTTTGAAGTCCAACAATTTCTTTTTATTTCTCTGTCTGGATGATCTATCCATTACTGAACATGGTGTATTGAAGAGTGCTCCTATTATTGTACTATTTCTTTCTTCAGATCTGTTAGTACTTATTTATTTATTTATAAAGATTTTATTTATTATCTGAGAGAGAGAGCATGAGTCAGGGGGAGGGGCAGAGGGACAAGCAGACTCCCCACTGAGCAGGGAGCCTGACATGGAGTTCAATCCCAGGACCCTGGGATCATGACCTGAGCTGAAGGCAGATGCTTAACCAACTGAGCCACCCAGGCGCCCCCCCTATTTTCCCTTTTTACAGTTTTTGACTTAAGATCTATTTCATCTGATATTGGTATAGTTTTACCTGCCTTCTTTTGGTTTCCTTTTGAATGGAATCTTTTTTTCCATCCCTTCACTTTGAGCCTATGTGTGTACTTAAAACTAAAGTGAGTCTATCATAGGCAGCATATAGTCGGTACTATTTGTCATATCCATTTGGCCAATCTATGCCTTTTTGAATCAGAGTTCAATCCATTTACATTTAGAGTCATTATGGATATATAAAGACTTCCTAATGCTGCTATCTTATTAATTGCTATCTGGGATAGTTTGTGCTTCCATTGTTGTTTTTTTTTTCTTGTTTTTGTTTATGTTTTTAATTTGTGATTTTTTTATTGTGGTATGCTCTGTTTCTCCTTTCTTTGTCTTTTGTGAATATCTTTTGGGTTTTTGCTTTTGCTTTTTGATTACAAGGGGGTAATGGAGGACATCTCATAGATAAAACAGTCCATTTTAAGTCTATAGCAACTTTACTTTTATCTCCTACAAAAGTTTTACCTCCATTTTTGATGTAATTATTGTTTTTTTAACATTTGTATTCTTTAACATATCATAGGTGTAATTACTTTACTATTCTTTTTCTTTAACATTTATACTATAGTTAAGTAGTTAACACACCATCCTATTACAGAGTTAGTTTTCTAAGTTTGACTGTATATTTACCATTACCAGTGTGTTGTATACATTTTGTCAGTAGGTGAGTCTATTAATTAATTCCCCTGTCCTAGTAGGGAAGCAGGACAAATATATGGCTATATGGCCTATCTGGCTTGCTATTTTGGCACTGGAATCAGGCAAGAGTGTACACTAAATTCTCTGATCAGGTGAGGCCACTTTTGTTCAGCAGATGGAGAATGTCATGGGCTGTTCTCTCTGTTCAAGTGACATTGTAAGCAGAGCTATTGGGTGGGCTACACACCTTCTTGTGCACTCTGGTCAGATTCCCTGGTCAGGCAGGTTGAAGACTATACCCATCAATGAGCAGGTCAATTAATTTGTTTCTTTGCATGTGTACAGTAGAATAAGCATACCTGAAACCAGTAAGTCCCTTTATGGTCTTATCTCAAGTTAACCCATGCCCCAACTTCTCTGATCAAACAGGACCACTGGCTTTGCTCCACATACTATCAGCTCTTCCTGCCTATTTTTTGGCTTCAGTGTTTCTGGGTTACATAGCATTCAGGTATTCTTGCTAGGACTTCTGATCAGATGGGTCCAGGAGCCAGGCTCTGCAGAGGAGATGATTATAATTCAGCTTGATGACATTTTGATTAAGCATACACAAAGAATTAATCTGAGAAGAAATATGTATCAAATGGTATAACTAAAAAATAAAAATATCTTAGTGGTCTTAATGGATTGGTCAAGTGTAGCAACATGGAATTTAAATAGGATAATCATGAAATCAAACATTCAGGTTTAACAAATTGGCTGAAAATATACTAAATGTGAAGGATAGAATAATGAAAGAATAAATTAAAAAGACATAGATTTAAGACATGAAAGGCTCTGAAAACTCTATCTAGTATCTTAGTATAGTAAAAATTCCCTAGACTTTTCCTTGTGAACATTTGAAATGATTCCCAGCTCTAGTTTTTAGTCATACTAGCTTCTACACATATATGCCTGATACTTAAAAAAAAATATATTAACCAATGTGTTTTCATTACTGCTTGTCCTGTACTCCTCCCCATTCAAACTATACCTTAAATCATATATTATGCTCAGGGGAGTATTTTTTTTTTTTAAGATTTATTTATTTGAGAGAGCGAGAATGAGAGAGAGAGTACATGAGAGGGGGTAGGGTTAGAGGGAGAAGCAGGTTCCTCGCCAAGCAGGGACCCTGATGCGGGACTCGATCCAGGGACTCCAGGATCATGACCTGAGCCGAAAGCAGCTGCTCAACCAACTGAGCCACCCAGGCGCCCGGGGAGTATTGTTTTTTTTAATAATTATTTTTTATCATGTTATGTTAGTCACCACACTGTACATTATTAGTTTTTGATGTAGTGTTCTATGATTCATTGTTTGCGTATAACACCCAGTGTTCCATGCAATACATACCCTCCTTAATACCCATTACTGGGCTCACCTATCCCCCCACACTTGTCCCCTCTAAAACCCTCAGTTTGATTTCTGGAGTCCATAGTCTCTCATGGTTCATCTCCCCCTCTGATTTCCCCCCTTCATTTTTCCCTTCCTTCTCTGAGTATTGTTATCAAAATACAAGACCTTGAAGGACTCAAGACATAAATAATAAATTTAGAAGAATATGTGTTCTATCAAAACCATTTTATCTTATCCTAAAGCTTAATGTGCATTTTTTTTTCAACTGAGAATAGCAGAGGAGAGCAAATAAGAGGAGGCAATATGAGTACAGGGCCCTTGGCCATGCTTCCCAATTCAAATTTCACTGAGAAAAAAAAAATGATAAAACCCAAGAAGGATAGGAAAGCTCAAGAAGAAAGAGAACTTATGATTAAAACTCCAAATAAAATCTTAAAAGTGAACATGACCCACTTTCAAGTAATATCTTCAGATTTTCTGAGGAAGATAGCAGCAGAGTGGGAGGACCCTAAGATGCTTTCATCCCACAAACACAACTAGGTAACTGTCAATCATCCTAAAAACCCCAGAAATTGACCAGAAGACAGACAGAACAAACTGCATAAATAGAGAGAAGAGGCCACATCAAAGAAGGTAGAAAGTGCAGAGATGTGGCTTAGGGGAGAAATGGATCACAGCTGCTGCAGAGAGGAGGGATCAATGGCCACAGAGATGGATGAGAGAGAGAGAGGAGCACACAGGGAAACACACAAGGAAAATGTTTCCCCAAAGCCATTGGCTTGGAAAATGAAAGGGGCTGAATTTCATGAACTCTTGCAGCCAGGAGGGCTTAAAGCCCAGACTTTTAAAGGTCAGTGGGCTTGGCCTTGATAAAGCCAGGAGAGCACTGCCCTGCTTCTGGAGAGAAAGCAGGCAAACAATGTAGGGGTCAGATGACATGGAAACAGGGATTTGGAGAACCCTTGGGGCACGTGGTGGGGGGAGATTTTTCACTCTTCTTGGAGTGTGTCCATGAGAGGCAGTTTTAATGGAAACACCTTTCTGAGAACAAAGGAGCTGGCTGACATTTCCTTTACCCACCCCTCAGCATAAACACAGAGACATCTGTGAGAAGCTGTATAGTGCTAACACTGGCTACCTAACTGGCTAACACCAAGCCCCAACTCCCTACACTCTGAAAAGACTGCCCTTCTCAGTCAAACTTGTCTAAGTCCCAGTGCAACAGGCTCCCCTCCCAGAAGACCAGCATAAATGTCTACCCACAACACATCTCTAGACCAGAATTCAGCAGGGCTTCAGTTATTCTGGAAGTGCTTTAAGGCCACATTTCACAAGCAGACCAGATAACACCTAGTTAAAACTCATCACATTCAGACAGGGACCAAACACAGCCCATAGCAGGCAAGGAGAGCCTCTAAAGATGACTGGCCTGAAGGATCCAGTAGTCACAACACAAAACCAGAGAACCGACAGCACAAAACAGAGATAGTACCTGAAATGCCAGGCTCTGGACACTATATGAACTCTTCTAATAAGGTCATTACTTTCAGGAGGAGGAGATATAACTGGATTTGCTAACACACAGAAGAAGGCAGACTTAGACAAAATACCAAGATGGAGGAATTTCTACCAAATGAAAGAACAAGATAAGGCATGGTCAGATATCTAAGTGAAAAAGATGTAAGTAACATGCCTAATGGATAATTTAAAGCAACAATCACAAGGATACTCACTGGGCTTGACAAAAAGAATAGAAGACATCAAGGAAACCATTACCATAGAGATAAAAGAGTTAAAAAAGAATCAATAAGAAAAGAAGAATACCAAATGCTTGATGCCATGAACAGCAGGCTGGAAACAGCAGAGGAATGAATCAGTGATATAGAAGACAAAATAATGGAAAATAATGAAGCTGAACAAAAGAGAGAAGAGAATTATGAAACACAAGAATAGACTTAGGGACTCAGTGACTCCATCAAATGTAACAACATTCATATTATAGGAGTCCCAGAAGAAGAAGGAGGAAAAGGGGCAGAAAATTCTAGGAAATAACAGTGTCCATATTATTTCTTTCTGCTCTAATCTTTATAATTTCCTTCCTTCTGCTGGCTTTAGGCTTCATTTGTCGTTCCTTTTTAGCTCGTTCAGGTTTAAGATTATATTGTTTATTTGAAGTTTTTCTTGCTACTTAATGGTGGTCAGTATTGCTATATGCTTCTCTCTTAGAACAGCTTGTGCTGCATCCCAAAGGATTTAGACTACTGTGTTTTTCATTTTTATTTCCATGTATTTTTTAATTTATTCTTTGATTTCCTGGTTGACCAATTCATTGTTTAGTAGCATCTTGTTTAGCCTCCGTGTATTTGTGGACTTTCCAAATTTTGTCTGGTGGTTGACTTTTAGTTTTATAGCATCATGGTCAGAAAAGGTACATGGAATGATTTCATACTTTTTGCACTTGTTAAGGCCTGTTTTGTGACCTAATATGTGATATATTCTGGAGAATGTTCCATGCGCACTTGAAAAAAAGGTATATTCCACTCTTTAGGATGAAATGTCCTGAATATATCTATTAAGTCCATCTGTCTAGTGTGTCATTCAAAGACATCATTTTGGCTGAGTTAAGATGGTGGAGTAGTAGGGGAACCCTGAGCTTGCCTTGTCACTCAAACACAGCTGGATCAGCATCAAATTATTTTGAACAACTAGGAATACAATCAAGATTAAGAAAACAATCTCCACAGTTGGAGGGACAGAACGTGATAGATGTGAGGCTTATCTTAACAAACAAATCAAAGCACACCTGGTTAAAGGTCCAAACACTCTCTACTAAAAGTAAGAAGGAAGTCTATAACGGATGGACCAGTGGGAAAGAACAGCCAAAACACAATAGCAAAGTGCAAACAGAATGCACCAGAAATAATTCCTGAAGTGCCAGGCTCTGAAACGTGTATGACCACTTTTTAACATATCATTACTCTGAGGTGCAGGAAACATAACAAGCATTCATAACATGCAAAAGATAGAATCTTAGCCAAAATGACAAGATGGAGGAATGCTCCCCAAAAGAAAGTTCTGGAAGATATCATACCCAGGGAATTGCTCAAAGCAGATCTAACCAATATATCTAAACAAGAATTTAGACCAACCATTATAAGACTACTAGCTGGACTTGCAAAAAGCATAGAAGACAGCAGAGAAACCCTTGCTACAGAGATAAATGACCTAAAACGAAAAGAATAAAAAGGCTGAAATAAAAAAAAAGTGCTACAACTAGGAAGCAAAACAGACTGGATATAATCACTATGAGGACTGAAGAAGTGGAGGAGAGGATAGGTGATATAGAAGATAAAATTATGGAAAATAATGATACTTAAAAGAAGATGCAAAGAAAACTATAAGATCACCAAGGTAGACTTAAGGAACTCAACAACTCCATAAAGTGAAACAATATCCATATCATAGGAGTCCCAGAAGAGGAAGAGGGGAGAAGAGAGGCAGAAGGTTTATTTGAAGAAATTATAGCTGGGAACTTCCATAACGGGGGGAAGGAAACAGACATTCAAGTCCAAGAAGTACAGAAACTCCCCTCAAAATCAACAAAAACAAGTCACCCCAAGTCATGTTATAGTGAAACTGGCAAAATACAAAGATAAAGAGAGAATCCTGAAAGCAGCTCAGGATAAAAAATCCTTAACCTACAAATGTAGACACATATGGCTGGCAAAAAACCTGTCGACAGACACCTGGCAAGCTAGAAAAGACTGGCATGATATATTTAATGTGCTAAATGGGAAACACATGGGACCAAAAATACTATATCCAGCAAGGCTGTCATTCAGAATACAAGGAGAAATAGTTTCCAAGATAAACAAAAAATAAGGAATTTGTAAACACGAAAACAGACTTGCAAGAAATACTAAAGGGGACTCTTTGAGTGGAAAAGAGAGACCAAAAGTAACAAAGACTATAAAGGAAGAGAGACAATCTACAGGAACAGCAACTGTACAGGTAATACAATAGGACTAAATTCATATACATCACAAATTACTCTGAATGTAAATGGACTCAATGCTCCAATCAAGAGACATAAGGTATCAGAATGGATTAAAACAACAACAACAAACAAGACCGATTGATATTCTGCTTACAAGAGACTCATTTTACTTTTTTATTTTATTTTATTTTATTTTTATTATGTTAGTCACCATACAGTACATCATTAGCTTTTGATGTAGTGTTCAATGATTCATTATTTGCGTATAACACCCAGTGCTCATTACAACATGTGCCCTCCTTAATACCCATCATTGGGCTACCCCGTCCCCCCCTCCCCTCTGAAACCCTCAATTTGTTTCCTGGAGTCCAGAGCCTCTCATGGTTTTTATCCTCCTCTGATATCCCCGCCTTCAGTTTTCCCTTCCTTCCAAATGAACTCCATGCTATTCCTTATGTTCCACATATGAGTGAAACCATATGATAATTGTCTTTCTCTGCTTGACCTATTTCACTTAGCATAATCCCCTCCAGTTCCATCCATGTTGAAGCAAATAGTGGGTATTCATCATTTCTGATGGTTGAGTAATATTCCACTGTATATATGAACCACATCTTCTTTACCCATTCATCTGTTGAAGGGCATCTTGGCTCCCTCCACAGTTTGATTATGGTGGACATTGCTGCTATGAACATTGGGGTGCATGTGTCGCTTCTTCTCACTACATCTGTATCTTTGGGGTAAATACCCAGTAGTGCAATTGCTGGGTCATAGGGTAGCTCTATTTTTAACTTTTTGAGGAACCTCCATACTGTTTTCCAAAGTGGCTGTACCAGCTTGCATTCCCACTAACAGTTTAAGAGGGTTCCCCTTTCTCCACATCCATGCCAACATTTGTTGTGTTTCCTGTCTTGTCAATTTTTGCCATTCTAACTAGTGTAAGGTAGTATTTCAATGTGGTTTTGATTTGAATTTCCCTGATGGCTAATGATGATGAATATGTTTTCATGTTTCTGTTAGCCATTTGTATGTCTTCTTTGGAGAAGTGTCTGTTCATGTCTTCTACCCATTTCTTAACTGGATTCTTTGTTTCTTGGGTGTTGAGTTTGAGAAATTCTTTATAGATCTTGGATACCAGCCCTTTATCTGTAATGTCATGTGCAAATATCTTCTCCCATTCCATGGGTTGCCTCTTTGTTTTGTTGACTGTTACCTTTGCTGTGCAGAAGCTTTTTATCTTGATGAAGTCCCAAAAGTTCATTTTTGCTTTTGTTATCCTTGCCTTTGGAGACATGTCATGAAAAAAGTTGCTATAGCCCATGTCAAAGATGTTACTGCCTATGTTCTCCTCTAGGATTTTGATGGATTCCTGTCTCACATTCAGGTCTTTCATCCATTTAGAGTTTATCTTTGTGTATGGTGTAAGAGAATGATCGAGTTTCTTTCTTCTCTACATAGATGTCCAATTTTCCCAGCACCATTTATTGAAGGGACTGTCTTTTTTTCCCGAATTGTCAAAGATTAGTTGACTATACAGTTGAGGGTCCATTTCTGGAGACTCTATTCTGTTCCATTGATCTATGTGTCTGTTTTTGTGCCAGTACCATGCTGTCTTGGTGATCACAGCTTTGTAATATAGCTTGAAATCGGGCAACGTGATGTCTCCAGCTTTGTTTTTCTTTTTCAACATTTCCTTGTGATTCGGTCTTTTCTGGTTCCATAAAATTTTAGGGTTTTTTGTTCAAGCTCTTTGAAAAATGCCAGTGGTATTTTAAAGTAGCAATTTCTCTGAGCAGCATAGACATTTTAACAATGTTTATTCTTCCAATCCATGAGAGTGGAATGTTTTTCCATTTTTTGTTTCTTCTTCAATTTCTTTCATAAGTGTTCTATAATTTCTAGAGTATAGATCCCTTACCAATTTGGTTAGGTTTATTCCAAGATATCTTATTATTTTTTGGTGCTATTGTAAATGGAATTGAATCTCTAATTTCTCTTTCTACAGTTACATTGTTAGAGTATAAGAAAGCAACTGAATTCTGTGTGCTGATTTTGTATCCTGCCACATTACTGAATTGCTGTATGAGTTAGTAATTTGGGGGTGGAGTCTCTTGTGTGTTTAACATAAAATATCATGTCATCTGCAAGAGAGTTTAACTTCTTCTTTGCCAATTTGAATACCGTTTATTTCTTTTTGTTGTCTGATTGCTGTGGCTAGGACTTCTAGTACTATGTTGAACAATAGTGGCAAGAATAGGCATCCCTGTCTTGTTCCTGATCTTAAGGGAAAAGCTCTCAGCTTTTTCCCATTGAGAATGATATTAGCTGTGGGCTTTTCATAGATGGTTTTTATGAAATTGAGGAATGTTCCATCTATTCCTACAATCAAAGAGTTTTAATCCAGAAAGGATGCTTTATTTTGTCAAATGCTTTTTCTGCATCAATTGAGAGGATCATATCATTCTTGTCCTTCCATCTCTTAATGTGTTCTATCACATTGATTGATTTATGAATGTTGAACAACCCTTGTATCCAAGGAATAAATCCCACCTGGTCGTGATGGATAATCCTTTTAATGTACTGTTGGATCCTATTGGCTAGGATCTTGTTGAGTATGTTGGTGTCCATGTTCATCAAGGATATTGGTCTGCAATTCTCCTTTTTGATCAGGTCTTTGCCTAGTTTGGGGATCAAGGTAATGCTGGTCTCATAGAATGAGTTTGAAAAATTTCCTTCTGTTTCTATTTTTTGAAACAGCTTCAGAAGAATAGGTATTATTTCTTCTTTAAATGTTTGGTAGAATTCCCCTGGGCAGCCGTCTGATCCTGGACCCTTGTTTATTGGGAGATTTTTGATTACTGCTTCAGTTTCATTACTGGTTATTGGTCTATTCAGATTGTCGATTTCTTCCGGTTTCAGTCTTGGTAGTTTATAGTTTTCCAGGAAGGCATCCATTTCTTCCAGGTTTCTTAATTTATTCGCATAGAGTGGTTGATAATTATTTCTAATAATTGTTTCTATTTCATTGGTGTTAGTCGTGATCTTTCCTCTCTCATTTATAATTTTATTAATTTGGGTCCTTACACTTTCCTTTTGGATAAGTCTGGCCAGAGGTTTATCTATCTTATTAATTCTTTCAAAGAACCAGCTTCTAGTTTCGTTGATCTGCTCTACTATTTTTCTGGTTTCTATTTCATTGATCTCTACTCTAATCTTTATTATTTCCCTTCTTCTGCTTGGTTTAGGTTTTATTTGCTGTTCTTTCTCCAGTCCTTTAGGTGTAAGCTTAGCTTGTGTATTCAGGATTTTTCTACTTTTTTGAGTGAGGCTTGGATGACTACATATTTCCCCCTTAGGACTGCCTTTGCAGTATCCCATAGGTTTTGGACTGATGTGTTTTTCATTCTCATTGGTTATCATGAATTGTTTACGTTCTTTGATTTCCTGGTTGACCCAAACATTCTTTAGCAGGATGCTTTTAACTTCCAAGTGTTTGAATATCTTCCAAATTTTTTCTTGTAATTGAGTTTCAGTTTCAAATCATTGTGGTTGGAAAATATGCAGGGAATGATCCAATCTTTTGGTATCAGTTTAAACCTGATTTGTAATCCAGAATATTATCTATTCTGGAGAATGTTCCATATGTATTTGAGAAGAATATATATTCTCTTTTTTTTAGAATGGAATGTTCTGAATATATCTGTGAGTTCATTTGGTCCAGTGTGTCATTCAAAGCCTTTGTTTCCTTATTGATCTTCTGCTTAGATGATCTGTCCATTGCTGTGAGGGGGGTGTTAAAGTTCCCCACTATTATTGTATTATTATTGATGTGTTTCTTTGGGAATAATCTCAATCTTTTGGTATCAGTTGAGACCTGATTTGTGATCCAGTATGTGGTCTATTCTGGAGAAAGTTCCATGTGCATTCGAAAGAATGAGTATTCTGTTGTTTTAGGGTGGAATGTTCTGTATATATCTATGAAATCCACCTTGTCCAATGTGTCATTCAAGGCTCTTGTTTCTTTTTTGATTTTCTGCTTAGATGATCTGTACATTGCTGAGAGTGAAGTGTTGAAGTCTCCTACTATTACAGTATTATAATCAATATGATTCTTTATTTTGGTTAACAGTTGCCATATATAGTTGGCTGCTACCATGTTGATGGTATAGATATTTACAATTGTTAGATCTTCTTTTTGGATAGACCCTTTAAGTATGATGTAGTGTCCCTCTGCATCTCTTACTACAGTATTTAGCTTAAAATCTGGTTTGTTTGATATGAGAATTGCTACCCCAGCTTTCTTTTGTGGTTCATAGGCATGAAAAATGGTTCTCCATCCCCTCATGTTCAGTCTGCAGGTATTTTTAATTTCAAAATGAGTCTCTTGTAGATAGCATATGGATAGGTCCTGTCTTTTTATCCACTCTACAACCCTGTGTCATTTCATGGGAGCATTTAGGCCATTCATGTTGAGAGTGACTATTGAAAGATATGATTTTATTGTCATTGTATTGTCTGTGAAGTCCCTCTTTCTATAGATTTTCTCTGTACATTTCTGGTCTAGGTTACTCTTGGGGTCTTTCTTCTTTTATAGAATCTCCCTTAATATTTCTTGCAGGGCTGGCTTAGTGGTCACCTATTCTTTCAGTTTCTGCCAGCCCTGGAAGCTCTTTCTCTCTCTGTCTGTTCTAAATGACAGCCTTGATGGATAAAGTATCCTTGGCTGCATCATCTTCACATTTAGTACCCTGAATATGTCTTGCCAGCCCTTTCTGGCCTGCCAGGTCTCTATGGACAGGTCTGACGTAATTCTGATGTTCCTCCCTCCATACATAAGAAGTCTGCTTCCTTAGCTGCTCTCCTCCTAGCTGCTCTCAGCATTATTTCCTTGGTTCTAAGATTTGCAAGTTTTGCTATTATATGCCAGGGCATTGGTCTGTTCTCACTGATCTTGGGAGGGGTCCTCTCTGCCTCTTGGACACAAATGCTTATTTCCTTCCCCAGATTATGGAAGTTCTTAGTAATGATTTGCTCAAATACCTTCTAGTCCTCTCTCTCTCTCTAGCCCTCAGGCATCCCAATAATTCTGACATTGGAACATTTAATCTCCCTCAGTCTGATCTTATGGGCTTTTAGCTGTTTATCCTAGGCCTCCTTGGCTTCCTTCCTTTCTAGCATCTTGTCTTCTAGTTCACTAATTTGTTCTTCTGCCTCATTTACCCTGGCTGTCATGGTATCCAGTTTAGACTGCATCTCATTCATAGCTTTTTTAAGTTCGTCCTGATTAGATTTCATTTCTGCCCTTAGAGATTGTATATTGTCACTAATATTTTTTCTCAGGCCTAGAGAACGACTTCATAATTTGTACTCTGAAGTCTGTCTCTGTCATCTTGCTTATATCCATATCCAATAGGTCTGTGGCAGAAGCCATAGTTTCTGGTTCTCTTTTTTGTTGTTGGGAGTTCCTCCTATTAGTCGTTCTGTTGAGAGGTGGTTGAGGGAATGTACAGAGTCCAAAGTATTAACCATGACCCAGGAAAGATGCACCCATTTTATGGGGACCCCAGGGTTGTCATCCTCTTGTTTTTCCAGCCTGTCTTCTGGGGGAGGACACTCTGCTGTTACTCATGCAACCCTGCTTGAGCAGAGTTGCCCTGCCCCCTGTCTTAGGGGGTGGGCTCAGTGGAAACAGGTTTTTTGAGCTTTTGTTCTCTGGCGACTTTCTGTGTCTCTTCTGTCTCTTCCAAAAGTCACAGCAGAAATGACCACACCCAAACCTCTGACCCAGAGCAGAGAAATTGTAGTCTGCTCTTCACTGAGCTCTCTAGGACACACCTTCTCCATTTCTGTCTGTGTTGCTAAAAACCACAGCCTCCCATGGTGATGCATGCTCACAGCAACTCTCCCAGAGGTCAATCCCAAGGCCAGGCGTGTCTCTACATTTTGTGCATCTAAAACTGTAAGCCACCCTGGGTTCACACACTTGCACCTGCTGCACCTGGATCCTGTCTGGGAGCTGTTCTAAAGCACTTTCACAGCCACTCTCTGTGAGTCTGTGCTTAGTCCTCAGCATGGGACGCTTTTGCACTCCGGTGTTATAAGACCTTCCTGGTGCCAGCTTATGGAGTCTTCTTCCCCCTTCTCTTTATCTTCAGATATCTGCCTGTAGGATCAGGACTCTGCCCTTCATAACTCCGGACTGCTGGAGATTTTCTGCCTGTAGAGATACAGATATATATTCTTACATCTCAGGCTGATATCATGGGTGTTCAGAATGTTTTGGTAGATATCCAGCTAAATTCAGGGGACCAGTTGAAATAGGGTCCTCTACTCCTCCACCATCTTGCCTAGCTTACTGTATTTTATTTTTTATAAGAGACTCATTTTAGACCCAAAGACACATCCAGATTAAAAGTAAGCGGTTGGAGAACCATTTTTCATGCTAATGGTTATCAAAAGAAAGTTAGAGTAGTCATACTTATATCAGGCAAAGTAGATTTTAAACCAAAGATGGTAATAAGAGATGAAGAAGGACACTATATCATAATAAAGTAGTCTATCAAACAGATCTTCTAAAGAAAATTTAATAATTGTAAATATTTATGCCCCTAACAGGGAGCAACCAAATATATAAATCAATTTATAACAAACTTAAAGAAACTCATTGATAATAATACAATAATAGTAGGGGACTTTAAACCCCCCCTCACAACAATGGACAGATCATCTCAGCAGAAGATCAACAAGGAAACAAGGGCTCTGAATGACACACTGGATCAGCTGGACTTAACAGATATATTCGGAGCATTTCATCCTAAAACAGCTGAATAAAAATTCTTCACGAGTGCACATGAACATTCTCCAGAATAGATCACACACTGGGTCACAAATCAGGCCTCAAATAGTACAAGAAAATTGAGATTATACCATGTCTATTTTCAGACCACAGTGCTATGAAACTTGAGGTCAACCACAAGAAAAAAATTTGGAAGAACCACAAATACAAGGAGGTTAAAGAACATCCAACTAAATAATGAAAGGGTCAATCAGGAAATTAAAGAAGAATTAAAAAACATATATGGAAACAAATGAAATTGAAAACATGGCAGCTCAACCTTTGGAATGCAGAAAAGGCAGTCCTAAGAGGGAAGTATAGAGTAATACAGGCCTTCCTCAAGAAGCAAGAAAAGTCTCGAATACACAACCTAAACATACACTTAAAAGAGCAAAAAGAACAACAAATAAAGCCTGAATCCAGCAGGAGAAGGGAAATAATAAAGATCAGAGCAGAAATCAAAGATATAAAAATCACAAAAACAGTAGAACTGATCAACAAAACTGGGTACTGGTTCTTTGAAAGAATTAACAAAATGATTAGTAATCAAAATCTCCCAACAAACAAGGATCCAGCGCTGGATGGCTTCAAAGGAGAATTCTACCAAACATTTAAAGAAGAATTAATGCCTATTCCTCTGAAACTCTTCCAAAAAATAAAAATGGAAGAAAAAATTCCAAAGTCATTCTATAAGACCAGAATTACCTTGATCCCAATGCCAGACAAAGACGCCACCATAAAGGAGAATTACAGACCAATATCCTTGATGAACATGGATTCCAAACTTCTCACCAAGACACTAGCTAATAGAATCCAACAGTACATTAAAAGGATTATTCATGACAATCTAGTGGGATTTATTCCTGTGCTGCATTGCTGGTTCAACAACAACAAATCAATCAATGTGATACACTTTAATAAAAGAAAGAATAAGAACCATATGATCCTCTCAATAGATGCAGAAAACTTTTTTTGACAAAACACTGCATCTTTTCTTGATAAAAACCCTCAACAAAGTAGGGATAGAGGTAACATACTACAACATCATAAAGTTGATATACAAAAGACAAGCAGCTAATAGCATCCTCAGTGGGGAAAAACTGAGGGCTTTTCCCTAAGGTCATTAACATGACTGGATGTCCACTCTCACACTGTTGTTCAACATAATACTGGAAGTCTTAGACTCAGCAATGAGACAACAGAAGGAAATAAAAGGCATTCAAATTGGCAAAGAAGAAGTCAAACTTTCACTCTTTGCAGACAAGATGGTATTCTATGTAGAAAACCCAAAAGACTTCACCAAAAAATTGTTAGAATTCATACACAAATTCAGCAAAGTCGTAGGATATCAAATCAATGCACAGAAGTCTGTTGCATTTCCATACACCAACAATGAAGCAGCAGAAAGAGAAATCAAGGAATCAATCCCATTTACAATTGCAACAAAAACCATAAGATACTTAGGAATAAATCTGACCAAAGAGGTAAAAGATCTGTACTCTGAAAACTATAGAACACTTATGAAAGAAATTGAGGAAGACACAAAGAAATAGAACATTGCACACTCAGAGATTAGAAGAATAAATACTGTTAAAACATCTATACCAACCAAAGCAATCTACACATTTAATGCAATTCTTATCAAAATAAGACCAGCATTTTTCACAGAACTAGAACAATCCTAAAATTTGTATGGAATCATAAAAGACCCTGAATAGTCTGAGGAATGTTGAAAAAGAAAACTAAAGCTGGTAGCATCACAATGAGAGACTTCAAGCTATATTACAAAGCTGTAATCATCAAGACAGTATGGTGCTGGTGTAAAAACAGACCCATAGATTGATGGAACAGAATAAAGAACTCAGAAATGGACCTTCAACTCTATGGTCAATTAATCTTGATAAAGGAGAAAAGAATATCCAATGGAAGAAAGGCAGTCTTTTCAACAAATGCTGTTGAGAAAATTGGACAGCCACATGCAGAAGAATGAAAATGAGCCACTTTCCTACAGCATGCACAAAAATAAATTCAAAATGGATGAAAGACCTAAATGTGAGACAAAATCCATCAAAGTCCTAGAGGAGAACACAGGCAGCAAACTCTTCTACCTTGGCCACAGGAACTTCTTGCTAGAAATGTCTACATGGGCAAGGGAAACAAAAGCAAAATGAACTACTAGGACTTCCTCTGGATAAGAAGTTTTGCACAACAAAGGAAATAAACAACAAAACTAAAAGGCAACCTTCAGAATGAGAGAAGATATTTGTTTGCACTGTTGATGGGAATACATGCTGGTGCAGCTACTCTGGAAAACAGTATGGAGGTTCCTCAAAAAGTTGAAAATAGAGCTACCCTATGATCCAACAATTGCACCACTGGGTATTTACCCCAAAGATACAAATATAGTGATCCAAAAGGGCACCTGCACCCCAATGTTTATAGCAGCAATGTCCTCAATAGCCAAACTATGGAAAGAGCCCAAATATCCATAGACAGTTGAATGGATAAAGAAGATGTGGTACAGGGCGCCTGGGTGGCTCAGTTGGTTAAGCGACTGCCTTTGGCTCAGGTCATGATCCTGGAGTCCCGGGATCGAGTCCCACATCGGGCTCCCTGCCCAGCGGGGAGTCCGTTTCTCCCTCTGACCTTCTCCCCTCTCATGCTCTCTCTTTCTCATTCTCTCTCTCAAATAAATAAATAAAATCTTAAAAAAAAAAAGAAGATGTGGTATATATATATGATGGAATATTATTCGGTCATCAAAAAGAATGAAATCTCGTCATTTTCAATATGTGGATGCATCTAGAGTGTATTATGCTCAGAGAAATAAGTCAGTCAGAGAAAGGCAAATACCATATGATTTCACCCATATTTGGAATTTAAGAAACAAAACTGATGAACATAGGGGAAGGGAAGGAATAATAAAAAGGAAGGAACAATAAAATAGCATAGGAGACTGGAAGAAGGTGGAAGAGTGGGGGACCCTCATTTCATCTGGTCTCTTGATTTCAGCTAGATATCTATCTAATCATTCTGAACACCTGTGAATTCAACATGAGATCTAAGAAAAGAATTGCTGCAATTCTACAAGTAGAAAAATTGAACAGTTTTTGCAAGGTAGGAGGTGCAGAGACATGAGTCTGAGGGGATATATCAGAAGATAATCCCCAGCGGAGGGAGCCTCTGGAAGCCAGCTAACCAAAAGTGATACAGCAGTGGAGTGCAAAATCTGAACTTTTAGAATTCTGCTCCTGTGAGTGATGTCCCTGCCTGAAAGGTGCTCAGATGGCAAATCAGGGCAGAAACAGTTCAGACCATGTGGTCTCAGGATCCCCAGGGTCACAGAAAGAATGGGAGTGCCTGAGCGTGCAGAGTTTCCAAGCACTGGGGCAGGGAAACAGGATATAATTAGGGAGCCCCGGAGTGACCTCTCAGATGGGTGTTGCCATAAATCGTGAACTGTGGCACCATCTGGAAATCACTCTCCAAACAGGGGCTCAGTAAGCAGCAAAACCGCTATGAGTCCCTGCTCCTCCCATGGGAGGATTGGTGTGGGTGTGTGCACAATTGGGCAACTGCTCCTGGATCAGGGGACCAGAAAGCAGCGGGGTCAGGGTGAGACCCCCCTCCATCCCCTGGGAGAATTGGTGTGGGTGTGTACAGCATGAGTCTGTGGAGTTTGGTGCATGAAAAACTGATTGCTTTTCCATGAGGGTGCACTGAAGCGTGGGGGCCACCATCGTTCAGCTCCAAGGATGGAGATCAGGTGGGGTGCCACCATTTTTATTTTTTATTCATCCTCTAAAAGGGTGTGAAAAGCCTTCAGGGATCAAAAGCCACATAGAGTAACCCGAAGCAGCTTACACTGAGCTAGATCCCTGGCAAGGGTCAGTGCAACTCCACCCAGGCAAAGACACCTGAGAATCCGTGCAACAAGCCCCTCCCCCAGAAGACCAGCAGGAACATCAGGCTAATACCAAATTTATGGATCATACAGAATTGAAAATCTCCTGAGCTAGGGAAAAATAGTATATAGAACTCATTTTTTTCTCATGATTCTTTAATCTTTCAGTTTAAAATTTTCTTTTTTCCCTTTTGAAATAGCTTCTTATTTTATCAATGCTTTAAGTGTATTTTTAAAATTTCATTTTTACATTTACATTTTATAGATATATTCTTCATTTTTTGCTTCCTTTCACTGTATTCAATTTTATTTTTGTATATATATATATGTTTTTCTTTCTTTACTATTATGGAATGAAGTGTCTTCTAACAAACAGACCAAAATACAACCAAGAACAAGTGTATCGCCCTGTTAGTCTACCTGTTTGATTTTATTCTCTCTTTTTTCCTTTTTTTTTTCTTTTTTTGGTTTCTGATCTCTTCTGATTTACCTAGTGTATATTTTGCTGGGGTCATGGTTGACATTTTTATTTTTTTTACTTTTTATTCATTACTTTTTAGTTTTTATTTCTTTTTTGTTCTCCTGTTCATCTATTCTTTGGAAAAAGTGACCAGAAGGAAAAATTCCCAGAAAAAAAACAAGAGGCAGTACTCAGTGCTAGAGACTTAATAAATATGGATATTGGTAATATGTTGGAGCTGGAATTAAGAACAATGATTATAAAGATACTAGCTGGGCTTGAAAAAAGCATAGAAGACACTAGAGAATTCTTTTCTGGAGAAATAAGAGAACTAAGAGCTAATCAGGTTGAAATAAAAAAGGGTATTACTGAGATGCAAACAATGGAGGCTCTTTTAGGAAAAATGAGGCAGAAGAGATAATACGTGATATAGAAGATTAAATTATGGAGAATAATGAAACTGAGCAAAAAAGAGATAAACAATTACTTCACCATGATGGGAGGACTCGAGAGATCAGCAATAGCAAAAAGCAAAATAATATTAGAATTAATATTAGAAATAACTATTTCCTTATCTCAGAGGTTGAGGAAAGACACACAGAGAGAGGGGCAGAAGGTATATTGGAGCATATTATACCTGAGGGCTTCCCTAATCTGGGGAAAGAAATAGGCATGCAAGTCCAGGAGGCACAGAGAACCCCCCTCAAAATAAAAAAAAAAAAAATAGATCAACACCCTAACATATAATAGTGAAGGTAGCAAATCTCAGAGATAAAGAGAAAATCCTGAAAGTAGTTCGAGACAAAAGGTCCTTAACCTACAAGGGTAGGAACCTTATACTGGCAGCAGACCTATCCATAGAAACCTAGCAGGTCAGAAACAGCTGGCATGATATATTCAGGGTACTAAATGAGAAAAATATGCAGCCAAGAATACTTTATCCCACAAAGCTATCGTTAAGAAAGGAAGGAAAGATAAAGAGCTTCCAGGACAAACAGAAACTAAAAGAATTTGTGATTACTAAATCAGCCTTGCAATAAATGTTGAAGGGGATCCTTTAACCGAAGAGAGAGCTGAAAAGTAACATAAACCAGAAAGGAACAGAGACTATACAAAGAAATAGTGATTTTATAGGTAATACAATGGCACTAACTTCATATCTTTCAATAATTTCTCTGAATGTAAATGGGATAAATGCTCCAATCAAAACACAAGGGAATCAGATTGGATTTAAAAAAAAAAAAGACCCATCCATATGCCAACTAAAAGAGATTCACTTTAGACCCAAAGACACCTCCAGACTTATGGTGGGGTGTTAGAGAACCATTTATCCTGCAAATGGACATCAAAAGAAAGCTGGGAGTAACAATCCTTATATCAGGCGAATTAGATTTTAAATGAAAGACTGTAGTGAGAGATGAAGATATTAGCCAATAGGATCCAACACTACATTAGAAGGATTATTCACCATGAGCAAATGGGATTTATTGCTTGGGCTGCAAGTGTGGTTCAACATCCACAAATCAATGTGATACATCACATTAATAAAAGAAAGGACAAGAACCCTATGGTCCTCTCAATTGATGCAGAGAAAGCATTTGACAAAATACAGCATCCTTTCTCAATTAAAACTTCACAGTGTACAGATGGAGGGATCATACCTCAATATCATAAAAGCCGTATACAAAAAGCCCACAGTGATAATCATTCTCAATGGGGAAAAACTGAGAACATTTCCCCTAAGATCAGGAACAAGACAGGGATGCCCACTCTCACCACTGTTGTTCAACATAGTACTAGAAATTCTAGCCTCAGAAATCAGACAACAAAAAGAAATAAAAGGCATTCAAATTGGCAAAATTTAAACTCTCACTCTTCACAGATGAGATGATACTATATGTGGAAAACCCAAATGACTCCATTCCCAAATTGCTAGAACTCATATAGGAATTCAGCCAAGTGGCAGTATATGAAATCAATGTACAGAAATCGGTTCCATTTCTATATATTAACAATGAGACAGAAGAAAAAGAAATTAAGGAGTCAATCCCATTTACAACTGCAACAAAAATCATAAGATGACTAGGAAAGTGAGGGAGTGGAGAAATGTCTATCATGCAAATGTATGACAAAAGAAAGCCTGAGTAGCAATACTTATAAGACACAATCTAAACATCAAAACAAATAATAAGAGATACAAAAGGCCACCATATTTTAATAAAGGACAATTCAACAAGAAGATATAAGAATTGTAAATACTTATGCACCCAACATGGGACAACCCAGATATACAAAGCAATTAATAACAAACATAAAGGTAATCATTGCTAATAACACAATAATAGTAGGAGACTTTAACATCCCACTTACATCAATGGGCAAATCATCTAAACAGAAAATAAGCAAGGAAACGGTGTCTTTGGGTTTTTTGTTTTGATTTGTTTTTCAGTTTTATTTAAATTCAAGTTATTTAACAAATAGCGTATTATTAATTTGGGGATAGAGTTTAGTTAATCATCAGTTGCATATAACATCCAGCACTCATTACATCAAGTTCCCTACTTAATTCCCATCACCCAATTAACACATCCCCCCACCCAGTTCCCCTCCAGCAACCCTCAGTTTGTTCTCTATAGTTAAGAGTCTCTTATGGTTTATCTCCTTTATTTTATCCTCTTTTCCTTTTCTTTTTTTTTTTTTTAATTTAAAGTCGATTAGCCAACATGTAGTACATCATTAGTTTCAGATGTAGAGTTCAATAATTCATCAGTTCCATTTAACACTCAGTGCTCACCACATAATGTGCCCTCCTGAATGCCCATCACCCAATTACACCATCCCCTCACCCACCTCCCATCCTGCAACCTTCAGTATGTTCCCTATAATTAAGAGTCTTTCATGGTTTGTCTCCCTCTCTGATTAATTCCCATTCAAGTTTCCCTCCCTTCCCTATGATCTTCTGTGTTGTTTCTTATATTCCACATATGATTGAAACCATATAATAATTCTTTCTCTGATTGACTTATTTCATTCAGCATAATACACTCCAGCTCCATCATCATCGATATGAATGGAAGTATTCATCCTTTCTGATGGCTGAGTAATATTCCATTGTGTGTGTGTGTGCATGTATATGTATATATGTATATTATGTATACTATATTATGTAATTATGTATACATTGTATATATGTATATGTATATCCCACATTGTGAGTTTATATATATATCTCCATTGTGTGTGTGTGTGTGTGTGTGTGTATCACATTTTTTTATAGATTCATCTGTTGATGTACATCTCAGCTCTTTCCATAGTTTGGCTATAGTGGACTTTGCTGCCATAAACATTGGGGCATGTGTCCCTTCGGGTCATTACATTTGTATCTTTGGGGTAAATACCTTGTAGTGCAATTGCTGGGTCATAGGGTAGCTCTATTTTTACCTTCTTGAGGAACCTCCATACTGTTTTCCAGAGTAGCTGTACCAGCTTGCATTCCCAACAACAGTGTAAGAGAGTTCCCTTCCTCCACATCTCCACGAAGATTTGTTGCTTTCTGACTTGTTAATTTTAGCCATTCTGACCAGTATGAGGTGGTATCTCATCATGGTTTTGATTTATATTTCCCTGATTCTCAGGGGTTTGGAACATTTTTTCATGTGTCTGTTAGCCATTTGTAGGTCTTCTTTGGAGAAATGTCTATTCATGATTTCTGCCCATTTCTTGACTGGATTATTTGTTTTGTTGCATTTTAAGTTTGAAAAATACATTATAGATCATGGATACTAGCCCTTTATCTGATAAGAACTTTGCAAATATTTTCTCCCATTCCATAGGTTGTCTTTTAGTATAGTTGACTGTTTCTTTGCTCTACTGAAGCTTCTTATCTTGGTTATGTCCCAAAAGATCCTTTTTGCTTTTGTTTCCCTTGACTTCGGAGACGTGTCTAGCAAGAATTTGCTGTGGCCAAGGTCAAAGGGATTCTAGGATTCTGATGGATTCCTTCTCACATTTAAGTCTTTCATCCATTTTGAGTTTATCTTTGTGTATGGTTTAAGGAAATGGTCCAGTTTCATTCTTCTGCATGTGGCTGTCCAGTGTTTCCAGCACCATTTGTTGAAGAGACTGTCTTTTATTCCATTGGATATTCTTTCCCACTTTGTCAAAGATTAGTTTATCATAGAGTTGAGGGTCCATTTCTGGGTTCTCTATTTGGTTCCACTGATCTATGTGTCTGTTTCTGTGCCAGTACCATATTGTCTTGATGATTACAGCTTTGTTATGTAGCTTGAAGTCAGGCATTGTGATGCCACCAGCTTTGGTTTTCTTTTTCAACATTCCTCTGGCTTTTTGGGGTCTTTTCTGTTTCCATACAATTTTAGGATTATTTGTTCCAGCTCTGTGAAAAATGTCGATGGCATTTTGTTAGAGATTGCTTTAAATGTGAAGATTGCACTAGGTAGCAAAAATATTTTAACAATATTTATTCTTCCAATCCATGAGCATGGAATATTTTTCTATTTTTTTGTGTCTTCCTCAATTTCTCTCATAAGTGTTCTGTAATTTTTAGAGTATAGATCCTTTACCTCTTTGGTTAATCAGAGAGGGAGACAAACCATGAAAGACTCTTAATTATAGGGAACAAACTGAAGGTTGCAGGATGGGAGGTGGGTGAGGGGATGGTGTAATTGGGTGATGGGCATTCAGGAGGGCACATTATGTGATGAGCACTGAGTGTTAAATGGAACTGATGAATTATTGAACTCTACATCTGAAACTAATGATGTACTACATGTTGGCTAATCGACTTTAAATTAAAAAAAAAAAGAAAAGGAAAATAGGATAAAATAAAGGAGATAAACCATAAGAGACTCTTAACTATAGAGAACAAACTGAGGGTTGCTGGAGGGGAACTGGGTGGGGGGATGTGTTAATTGGGTGATGGGAATTAAGTAGGGAACTTGATGTAATGAGTGCTGGATGTTATATGCAACTGATGATTAACTAAATTCTATCCCAAAATTAATAATACACTATTTGTTAAATAACTTGAATTTAAATAAAACTGAAAAACAAATCAAAACAAAAAACCCAAAGACACCGTTTCCTTGCTTATTTTCTGTTTAGATGATTTGCCCATTGATGTAAGTGGGATGTTAAAGTCTCCTACTATTATTGTGTTATTAGCAATGATTACCTTTATGTTTGTTATTAATTGCTTTGTATATCTGGGTTGTCCCATGTTGGGTGCATAAGTATTTACAATTCTTATATCTTCTTGTTGAATTGTCCTTTATTAAAATATGGTGGCCTTTTGTGTCTCTTATTATTTGTTTTGACGTCTAGATTGTGTCTTATAAGTATTACTACTCGGGCTTTCTTTTGTCATACATTTGCATGATAGATATTTCTCCACTCCTTCACTTTCAAGGTGTCTAGGTCTAAAATGAGTCTCTTCTAGGCAACATATAATTGGGTCTTTTTTTTATATATACATTCTGATGCCCTGTGTTTTTTGACTGGAGCATCTGGCTCATTTACATTCAAAGTAATTATTATTTTTTTTAAAGATTTTATTTATTTATTTGAGACAGAGAGAATGAGAGAGACAGAGAGCACATGAGAGGGGGGAGGGTCAGAGGGAGAAGCAGGCTCCCTGCCGAGCAGGGAGCCCGATGCGGGACTCGATCCCAGGACTCCAGGATCATGATCTGAGCCAAAGGCAGTCGCTTAACCAACTGAGCCACCCAGGCGCCCCATTCAAAGTAATTATTGATAGATATGTATTTATTGCCATTTTATTACTTATTTTGTTGTTTCAGGAGAAATTCTCTGATCCTTTCTTTCCTTGTCAATTTGGGTCTCCCTTTGCACTGAAAGAGTCACCTTTAATATATCTTGCAGGGCTTGGAGTGGTCAGAACTCCTTTAGTTTTTGTTTTTCTGGGAAATTCTTTATCTCTCCTCTTCTGAATGATAGTCTTGCTGGATAGAATATTCTTGGCTCCAGATGTTTCCCATTCAGCACATTGAATATATCATGCTACTTATGTCTTGATGCTAGCCTTATTGGTCTTCCCTTGTAAGTTAAGAACTACTTTTGTCTTGCTGCTTTTAATATTTTTATCTTTATTATTATATTTTGCAAATTTGATAACAATATGTCTTGGTATTAGTCTGCTTTTGTTGGTTTTGAATGGAGTTTTCTGTGCCTCCTGGATGTAGATGTCTGTTTCCTTCTGCAAACTGGGGACATTTTCAGCTAATATTTCCTCAAATAAATTTTCTGCCCCCTTTCTTCTCTTTCTTCTGTGTCTCCTATAATAAGAATTTTATTATGCTTGATGGAGTCACTGATTTCCCTAAGTCTCTTCTCATGTTCCATAATTCTTTTTTCTCTCTTTTGTTCAGCTTCACTGCTTTCTATTGCTTTGTCTTCTAGGTCATTATTTCATTCTTCTGCTTCTTCCAGCCTGCTGCTCTTTGCATCAAGCCTGTTTCCAATTTTGTTTATTGCACTCATCATCTTTTATTGATTCTTTTTTAACTCTTGTATCTCTGTGGTATGGGTCTCCCGATGTCTTCTATTCTTCTCTCAATCCCAGTGAGTATCCTTATGAGCACTGTTTCAATTTCTCCATCATACATGTTATTTATATCTGTTTTGCTTAGATCTCTGATTGTGGCCTTATCTTTTTCTTTCATCTGGGTTAAATTCCTCTGTCTTGGCATTTTGCCTAAGTCTCTGCCTTCTTTTTTGTGTTAGAAAAGCCAGTTATGTCTCCTGTTCCTGAAACTAATGGCTTTATAAATAAGAGATCACTTAATGTTCAGGGCCTGGAACTTCAGGGAGTGCCTCTGGTATGTGCTGTGTGCATTCTGCTGTTGTGTTCTGGATGCTGTATCCTTCAAGTCCATTATCCACAGATGCTCTCCTTGCTTGCTGTGGGCCATGTTTTGTCCCTGGACTGAACGTGGCAAGTTTTAACTAGGTATGCTCTGGTCTTCTTTTGAAATGAGACCTGCCACCTCCTGCACTGGAACTGAGGCCCTGCAAAACTCTCTGGTTGGTGGGCTGCCTGGGTGGCTCAATCATTAAGCATCTGCCTTCAGCTCCAGTCATGATCTCACAGTCCTGGGATCAAGCCCCGAATTGGGCTCCCTGCTCAGCAGGGAGTCTGCTTCTCCCTTTCCCACTCGCCCTGCTTGTGTTCCCTCTCTAGCTGTCTCTCTCTCTCTGTCAAATAAATAAATAAATAAAATCTTAAGAGAAAACCTCTCTGGCTAGGAGTTGTGTTGTGGGCAGGAGTTTGTGCTGGTCTTCTGAGAGAAGAGCCTGCAGTGCTGGGACTGAGGCAAGGGTGAATGAGAAGGGCAGCTCCAGTACAGTGCAGGTGTATGGGGTTTGGTGTCAGCAGGTTAGGCAGCCAGTGTTAGCACTGAACTGCTTCCTGCAGGTGGCTCTGTGTTTATGTGGAGTTGCTGGTGAGGGAAATGGTACTGGCCAGCTTCTTTTTTCCTGGAGAGGTGTTTCCATGAATGCTGGCTCTCAGAAGCACTCTGATTAGAACAAATAATCTCCTGCTGTGGCCCCACATGCTCTTCATATTGTTATCTCCATGCTGTGTGCCCATGATTGTTTGTCTGCCTTCTCTCCAGGAGCAGTGCAGTGTCATCTGAGTTCTATTTTGGCCAAGCCCCCTGACCTTTAAAACTCCAGGCTTTGAGCCCCACTGGTTTTCAATTCAGCCCCTCTTGTTTTCCAAGCCAGTAGCTTTGGGGAAACATTCTCCTTGTGTATTACTCTCTCTCACCTTTCTTTGCATACACGGGTTCCTCCTCTCTGCAGCAGCCACAATCTGTTTCTCCCCTAAACCACGTCCTCACACTTCCTACCTTCTTTGATGTGGCTTCCTCTCTCCCTTTCCGTATGGAGTTTGTCAGGCTTTGAGTCAATTTCTGGTGTATTTAGGATAATTTGATAGTTATCTAGTTGTTTTCATGGGTTGAGGTGAGCCTATAGTCCTACTCTGCTACCATCTTCCTGCTCCTCTTGCCTCCTTCCATTATATTGTGATCAAGAAATTACTTGGTACAATTACAATTTTCTTATAGTTGTCCTGGAGAAATGTTCTATTTATACTTAAGAATATGCTGTTCAGTGGAATATTCTGTATATGTCTGTTAGTTTCATTTGGTCTTTAGTGTTGTTTACATCTTCTCTTTCCTGATTGATTTTCTCTCTAGATCTTCTATCCATTGTTTTATGTAGATTATTGAGGTGTATTAGTATTACTATATTGCTATCTACTTATACCTCAATTCTATCAAAGTTTTCTTTGTATATTTAGGTGCACTGATGTTGGTTCATATATATTTATAATTGTTATGTTTTCCTGGTGAATGGCCCTTTAATCATCACATAATGTCATTCTTTATCTGTTGTGACAGCTTTTTACTTAACTTCTCTCTTATCTGGCATAAATTGGTATGGCCACCAATGTTTTCTTTTGCTTACCATTTGCATAGAATAGCTTTTTCCATCCCTCATTTTAAGACTATGTGTTCTAAGTGAGTCTTTTGTTAACATTATGTAATCACATTTTGCTTTTTAAAAACTATTCAGCCAATCTATGTCTTTTAATTGAGAATTTTTTTTTCATTCACAGTCATTATTGATAGAGAAGCATTTAAAATTAAGATTCTGTTTATTGTTTCCTGTGTCTTATCAGTCTCTTGTTCTTTCCCTGTCTCACTATCGTCTGTTGTGTTTTATCATTTTGTTTTGTTTTTGTTTGTTTTGGCAGTGATATACCTTGATTACTTTCTTATTTTCTTTAATGTACCTTCTTTAGATTTGTGTGTTTGTGTGTGTGTGTGTGTGTGTGTGTGGTAGTGATGAGCCAATATTTTATATTGAATTTTATCAAATTACTTTTCTAAATTTATTTATTAAATCACATAATGGTTTGTAGATTATCTTGGACATTTTACATAGTAAGTCATGCTATATTCTAATGACAAATATTCTATTTCATTCTTTGTTATCCTCTTGCTGTATACTTCTTTTCATCCCTTTATTACAGTGATTCAATTCAAAATTGAAAAAAATTTATTAGAACTGGTAGTGGCAGACATCCTGTCTTATTCCCAATCACAATAGAAAAGCTTTAAATTTAACACTAAATGTCATATTTTCTACTGATTGTCTTGGTAGATACTTTGTATCAGATTAGGGAATTTCTCTTGTATTTATAGCTATTTCTGCCTACAGCTCAGATTGTGATCCCGGGGTCTTGGGATAGAGCCCCATGTCAGGCTCCCTGCTCAGTGGGGAGTCTTCTTCTACTTCTCCCTTTGACCCTCCCCCCTGCTAGTGCTCTCTCACTCTCTCTCTCAAATGAATAAAAACAAAATCTTAAAAAAAACACTAATAGTAAAAAAATTCCAATTAATCTGTCTACTTCTCAGGTTAAAGCATTGAAGTTAATTGTTACATTGAAAGAAAATGGTATATGCAAGGACAGTGAAGAAATTTTTACTGACAATAACTGTTTTAGTTTCAACATTTCCAAGGTCAGGATGAATTGATTAATGTTAAGCTAGCAACTGAAATTGCTAAATTAGATAAGGATACTGCTGTGAAATCTGTGAAATGTAATACCAAGTGTCAGGAATTAGTTAAAGCAAGGGGTCATGACAAAAATAATAGAAGTAATCCAGAAAAAATGATGCCACCAAAAACTTCACATTAAAAAAAATCTGGAAATCCTTCATGACAAAGTACAAAGAATAAATTCTTGAAAACTGATCTCAGTTTAGAAAGAAATATGACACGGGGCGCCTGGGTGGCTCAGTTGGTTAAGCGACTGCCTTCAGCTCAGGTCATGATCCCAGGGTCCTGGGATCGAGTCCCGCATCGGGCTCCCTGCTCTGCAGGGAGCCTGCTTCTCCCTTTCCCACTCCCCCTGCTTGTGTTTCCTCTCTCACTGTGTCTCTCTCTGTCAAATAAATAAATAAAATCTTTAAAAATAATAAAAAAAAGAAAGAAATATGACACTGTGCCAAGGCAAAGAAAAAATTCTTGCTCTGTACCATAAGTTGTACAATGAAAGGTTGGTAAACATTGTTCAATTACTTATAAGTTATTTTTAAAAGACATAAAACACTTTAGTTCTTAATGTCTTTAATGTTTTAAGTTATAGCATGCTAAATAAATGTTTTATTTATTAAATTCCCTATCCATTTATAATGGACAGTAAGAAAGTTTTTAATATTTTGACTTAAAAATTACAGATCATCAAATAATTGTATTTTTCCCAAATGTTATTAAAATCATTTTGTACAATTTCAGCTTGCACAGTTATTTTTATAGCCCTGCCTTACCATTCAAATCTATAACTGTCTATATAGCAATATTCGAATTTTCTATTTCTGCTAAGTTGTGGTTTATAAAGAATTAGGGTATTTTATAAAAATGGAACAAATTTATTGACCATAAATTGTTTTTCCTCCAGTTTTTACATTAATGGCTTTTACTTTTTTTTTTTTTTGTACAAGATTTGATCTAGGATACCCCATTGTATTTAGTGTTCGTATTTCCTTAGTCTCCTCTTACTGTGATAGTATCTTAGTCTTTTCTTGACAATCACGACTTTCACCTTTTGAAGAGTAATGGTCAATTATTTGGAAGATTGTTCCTCAATTTGGACTTGCTAGATATTTTCACATAATTAGATGTGGGTTATTTACTTACTGATTTATTTTTAGTAAGAACACAAAAGTGATGTTTTGCCCTCTTATCATACTATTTTAAGAATATATAAATGTCTATAAGTTGTATTACTTGTGATGTTAACTTTGATCCATGGTTATGACAGTGTCTGCAAGATTCATTCATTATAAAGTTAGTTTTTCCTTTTTATTTAATATGTAACTTGTGAGCCAATATTTTGTGACTATGCAAATATTCTTTCTCATACCATTGCCCACTAATCAGCATTCATCAATGATTCTTTCTTACAACTATAATCACTATGGTGTTTCCCTAATGGTGCTTTTCTATTTCTGTCATTCTTTCTGCATTTATTATTGGTAATACTACTATAAGGAAGAACTCATCCTCTTCCCCATTTATTCATTTGGTCCAGTATGGGCTCATTCTTTTCTACTGATTATGATCTATTGATAATGTAATTTAGTTTGTTGTTCAAATTGTGTCAGATTTGACCATTGGGAGCCACTTGATGTTGGCTTCTGTGTCCTTTCAGCATGCCCACATCTTCTCTTCTTTTTGAGTACTTCTTTACTTTCAGATATCAGAAGATATTCTAGGCTTACAAAAAAAAAATATTCTAATATTTTTGTCCTGGTCCAGGAACCAATCATTTCTCTTAGTGAGTTTAGTTCCTTTTACTGGAGAATGGTATATAAAAATCAATATATGGACACCAGGAGTGCTCATTGATACTAGATTGTCATTAGCTCTAGGCCTTTTTGTAGAGCTTTATAATACATATATAGAGAGATAGATAGATATAGAAAGATAGATATAGCTAGATATTGATATAACATATTCTATATATACTAACCACTGTATACACACTCATCTCTCTATATTTATATATCTATTCATCTGTACATATATTAAAAACCATGAGTTCATATGAATAACTTTGTTTTTTAATCCAACATCACAAGGGAGATTCTATCCTTTTCTTTTTCATTATTTGTAAAATAGTTCTCCAACAGTGAGAGACATTGTTCTTATTAGCTTGAATTTATTTATTTATTTATTTATTTATTTATTTATTTATTTATTCATTCATTCATTCATTTACTCAATCCCAGTATACACATAAGCAGTTTCAGAATTACTGTACAATACCTCTGTAAAAAAATTACTAATTAGAGTGCAATAATGGCATAGATTTGTTTTTGTCTTTAACCTTATCCAGTGTGCCTATTTATTTGGAATATGGTTGCCTTAATTTGTTACCATTCAAGTTACATTTTGACTTCCCTCTCTTAACATGCTGACCTCTTATCTTTATTTCTTTACCACCAGAGGACTGTTGGCAACTCTCCTCTGTTTTGCAGAGATTTCAAGCTGGGGCATTTGTTTACCTGTTTGATTGATTGTTAATTATTTGTTTGTCTCTTGTTCTGAACAGCTTCAGAATTAAGAGAATATCTTGATGAAAAGAATAGACATGTGTTTGAGGCCTTTCATTTAATTTCAGTTCCATGATTCTAAATGCAGCCTTCTTCCATACAAACCAGGATCCTCACTCTCTTATCTGTATCTAGAATTAACAAATATCTCACAGGAAAAAGCAACTGCAGCTCACCTCTCTCCAATTATCCTCTCTTTGGAATCTGTGTGAAGAGTTTTCACAATTCCATATGACAAGTCTTACTGTTGGGGCACCTGGGTAACTCAGTCTGTTGAGTGGCTGACTCTTGGTTTTGGCTCAGGTCATGCTCTCATGGGTCATGGGATTGAGCCCCACATTGGGCTTATATCTGGTTTTGTCCTAGTCTTTCATTTGGGACGTATTCCTCTGTCTCCTCCCTTTGTCTAACTCTCTGTGTCTGTTTCTGTGTGTTATGAAAGTCAAATAAGTCTCCTGAACTTCAAAGCAATGGACTTATGAAGAAAAGGTTCTGTAGTGCCCTGCAGTGCAGTATCCCTCTTCCCCAGGGTCTGGCTTTCAAAGAGTGTATCCTATGTGTGTTGAATGTGCTCTGCTTTTGTGTCCTGGTCATTTTTTACTTTGGTCCAGTCATCTGTCATGGCTCTCTTCACCTCTTGTGGGCAGTGTTTTTTCCAAGCAAGGGTTGGATGTATTTTAATATGTTGCACATTGGTCTGCTTGCAAAATTAGCTCTGCCACCACCATTACTATTGGAACTGAGACCCAGCAAAATGTGTGGGTTGGGAGATGGCTGTTGGTGGTGGTTTGCACTGGTCTTCTGGGAGAAGGGGCCTTCCAGCTCCAGGACTGAAGCAAGGGTGACTGGAAGGAGCAGAGCCACAAAAGCATGGGGGGCAAGGCTTATAAGCAAGTTAGGTAGTGAGTGTCAGTATCACACTGGTTTCCACAGGTGGCTATGTGTTTATGCCAATGACAGGGGAGGAAAATGGCACCTGCCAACTCCTTTTTTCATGAAGATACCTCCCTACAATCCTTGCCTCTTTGGGATGCACTCTGAGATGAGTAAATACCTCACTCCCCTATGTCCCAGGTATTTGTCAAACTGCTGGTTCTATGTTGTATCTGCATGGGCTATTTGTCATGCTGTGTTTTCAAGGGCAAGAACTCAGCTTCCTAACACCCTCTGGGCTCATTCAGAGCTAGGCCGGGTGATTTTTAAAATTCTAGGCTTTATGTCCACCTGGTTTTAAGAACTCATGAAATTAAGCTCTTCTCACTTTCAAAGCAAAATGTTATGGAGATTCATCTTCCTTGTGTGGGTTCCCTGAAATGATAGTCTTTTTCTCCCCCTTCTCCATGACCTCTGCTCCCTCCTGACTACAGGCAACCATGTCTGTTTGGCTCCCAAACTGCATCTCCACCCTTTCTACCTTCTTTAATGTGGCCTCTTCTCTACCTTTAGTTGTGAAGTTTGTTCTGCCAGTCTTTGGGTTGTTTTCTGGGTTATTTACACTGACATGGGTGTTATCTAATGGCATCCATAGGATGAGAAAAGCTTAGTGTCCTCTTATTCTGCCATCTTCCCAGCCTCCCACATTTTACTTTTTTTTTTCCTCTGAAGCATTATTTACAACAGCCATGATATAGAAGCCACACAAGCGTCCACCCATAGATGAATGAATAAGGAATATGCGATACACACACACACACACACACACAATAAACTATTATTCAGCCATAAAAAAGAATGAGATCTTGTCATTTGCAGCAACATGGATGAACCTAGAGGATATTATGCTAAGTGAAATAAGTAATCCAGAGAAAGAAAAATATCATATGATTTCACTCATATGTGGAATTTAAGAAACAAACTGAACAAGAAGGAGAGAAACTGACTCTTAAATACAGAGAAGTAACTGGTGATCACTAAAGGGGAGGTGGCTGGAAAAATGGGTGAAAAAGATAAAGCAGATTAAAAGTACACTTATCTTGGGGCGCCTGGGTGGCTCAGTACATTGAGCATCTGCCTTCACTCAGGTCATGATCCCAGGGTCCTGGGATCAAGCCCCACATGGGGCTTCTGCTTCTCCCTCTGCCTCTGCTCCTCCCCTTGCTTGTGCTCTCTCTCTCTCTCTCTAATAAATAAAAAAATAAAATAAAAAAGTACACTTACCTTGATGATCACCGAGAAATGTTTCAAATCTTTGAATCATTATTTTGTACACCTGGAACAATATAACACTTTTTGTTAATTAAATTCCAACATAAAGAATGCAAAAGTTATCTTTTATTTTTTTATTTTTTTTTAAAAAATTAAGATTTTATTTATTTGCGAGAGAGAGAATGAAAGACAGAGAGCATGAGAGGGAGGAGGATCAGAGGGAGAAGCAGACTCCCTGCTGAGCAGGGAGCCTGATGTGGGACTCGATCCCGGGACTCCAGGATCCTGACCTGAGCCGAAGGCAGTCACTTAACCAACTGAGCCACCCAGGTGCCCAACAAAAGTTATCTTTTAAATGTAAGTCAAATGAAGTCATTCATCTGTCTAAAATTTTTCAAAGGGTCCAAATTATTGGTGGGATCAGTAACTAGAAACAAATCAACCTCCTTACCAAAAACAATTAGAAAAAACCATAAAACTATAAATTCACATTTTTATAAGCATCGGGGCCTGGGAATAAATTAAGAGTTTGAAATCCAGGAAGTATCTGTCTTGCTTACCCAGTTTCTTCTCATTAAAATGGGATAACAGTAGGACTTAAAGATTTATTTATTTATATTAGAGAGAGAGAGAGAGTGCAAGCAAGCAAGTGGAGGCAGGGGCAGAGGGAGAGAGAATCTTCAAGCAGACTCCATGCTCAGCACAAATATAAGTAATATGCCAGATAGAGAATTAAAGTAATGACCATAAATATACTCAATGGACCTGACGAAAGATTGGAGAACATCAGTGAGAATTTTAACAAGAGATAAAGAAAATCAGAGATGAAGAACGAATAAAATAAATTAAAAATACACATTATAAAATAAATAGCAGGCTACCAGATACAAAGGAACAAATTAATGACCTGAAAGACAAAGTGATGGAAAGTAATCAAGCTGAGCAAATGAGAGAAAAAAGAATTGTGCAAAATGAGAATAGTCTTAGGGAATGAAGTGACTCCATCACACATAGTAGCATTCATATTATAGGGATCCCAAAAGAAAAAAAAGAAAGAAAAGGGGGCAGAAAAATTATTTGAAGAAATAATAGCTGAAAACTTCCCTAATTTGGTGAAGGAAACAGATAACCAGAGGCAGAGATCTCCAAACAAAATCACCCCAAGGAGGTCTACACCAAGACACATAGTAATTAAAATAGCAAAAAGTAGTGATAAAGAGAGAACTTTAAAATCTATGAGAGAAGTTTATAGCAATACAGGCCTATCACAACAAGGAAGAAAAATCTCAAAAAAACAACCTAACCTTAAACCTAAAGGAGCTAAAAATATGAACAAAAAAACCCAAACCACCAGAAGGAAGAAAATAATAAGGATTAGAGCAGAAATAAATCATATAGAAAGAAAGAAACAAAAAATTGATAACCCTATGGCCAGACTCATCAAAAAGGAAGAAACAATAGTCAAATAAACAAAATCACAATAAGAGAAGTAACCAAAAAACACCACAGGAATGCAAACATTTTAAATAATAATATTATGAAAAATTATATGCCAACAAATTAGACAATCCAGAAGAAATGGATAAATTCCTATAACTTATCAAAACTGAAGCAGGAAGAAATAGAAAATTTGAACAGACCTATTACCAGCAATGAAATTGAATCAGTAATCAAAAAACTCCAAACAAAAGTCCAGGAACAGAGAACTTCACAGGCCAATTCTACCAAACATTAAAAAAAATTAATAGCTATTATTATTATTCTATCCCCCCCCCCAAAAAAAAATAGAAGAGGAAAGAAAGCAACCAATGTCATTCTATGAGGCCAACATTACCCTGATAATAAAATCAGATAAAGACACCACAAAAGAATAGAACTACAGGCCAATATATCTGATGAACTTAGATGCAAAAATCCAAAATATTAGAAAACTGAATTCAGCAATAAATTAAAAAAGAATCATCCACCATGATCAAGTGGGATTTTTTGCAAGGATGAAAGTGTGGTTCAATATTTGCAAATCAATCAATGTGAATGATTATGTTAAAAAAGGAAAGGATAAAAACCATATGAACATCTCAATAGATCCAGAAAAAATATTTGACAAATTATAGAATCTGTTCATGATTAAAAAAAAAAAAACCTAGAAGGAATATACCACAACAAAATAAAGACCTTATACAAAAAAACCAAAACAAAACAAAACAAAAAACACAGCATCAAACTGAATAATGAAAAATTGAGACCTTTTCCTCTGAAATCAGGAATAAGACAAGGATGTCCACTATCACCACTTTTATCTGACATAGTACTGGAAGTCCCAGACAGAGCAATCAAACAAAAATAAATAAAAGGCATCCAGACTGGTAACAAATAAGTAAAACTTTTACTATTTGGAAATGACATGATACTATATATAGAAAACCCAAAAGATTTCACCAAGAAACTACTAGAACTGACAAATTAATTCAGTAAAGTAACAGCACACAAAATTAATATACATAATTCTGTTGCATTTCTATACAATAAAAATGAAGTAGCAGAAAGAGAAATTAAGAAAGCAATCCCATACACAATTGCATCAAAAAGAATGGAATACCTAGGAATAGACTTAACAAAGGGTGTGAAAGACCTGTACTCCAAAAATTATAAAACACTGATAAAAAAATTGAAGATGACATAAACAAAGAAAAGATGTTCCATGCTCATGGATTGGAAGAGACAATATCATTAAAATGTTCATACTACCCAAAGCAATCTACAGATTTAATGTAATCCCTTTCAAAATAACAATTTTCACAGACCAACAAAAAAAAGTACTAAAATTTATATGGAACTGCAAAAGACCCTGGATAGCCAAAACAATCTTGAGAAAGAAGAACAAAGTTGGAAATATCACAATCCTCGGTTTCCAAATATACTACAATGCTATGGTAACCAAAAGATAATTTTTTATGCCCTTTTGATAATGGATTGTAGAGCAAAATTATCAAGAGTATTTAGAAGTCTGTTACAGTAGTATATATGAGAGATTATAATAGTTTGATCTAGGTATGTGGTAATAAAAATAAAGAGACATAGTTCTAGGCTACGCTTTGGAAATAAAAACAACAGGATTGACTGATACATTGGATATTGAGTTAAAGTGTAAGGGAAGAATCAAGGATAGCTAAATTCTGGCTTTAGAACTAGGTAAATGGTATGGCCATTTATTACATTACAGAGACTTATAGGCAGAAACTGTCAAAAAACTATGAGTATTAAATAGCATCATCAGGGTTCAGAGTCAAGTCTGACTAATTTCAAAACATATACACTCTACCCCTGTGGCAAATTCTTTGTATAATCCCCCTACATTTTCCAGCCTCTTTTAAGACTGCTTTCTCATAAGTAGTATGTTGTCTTGATTATTAGAGACATCTCAAATAAACTCTAACTCCTTTTTTTCCATGCAGCAATAATATTGGAAGCTACATGTTTTAAGGTGCTTAGGTAAAAGTTTAGGAGCATTGCCTGACTCATATTAGTTTATACTATAAAGAGAAGTTCTCTTATTAGCTTAAGCCACTGACATTTCAGAATCTGTTATCATTGCATAGCCCATCCTATCCTGGCTGATATAGCATCTTTCCAGGGGCAAAATATAGAACAGTTTTGAGCACTTATGATGTGCCAGGAAATATTCAGAACATTTTAGATACATTACTCATAAACCTTATTATAATTTGTTATTTCCTATTTCAAAGAAAAGGAAACCAAGCCATAGTAAGATTAAATAACTTTCCCAAGCTTACCCAGCAAGGAAAGTGGCAAAATCAGGATTTGAAACTAGGTAGTCTGTCTCCAGAATCCTTATTCCATCTTAAGTTATGCCAAACTACTAAATGAACAATAACTTTATGAATTGTTTATAGGAACATCTTGTTTAAAATTTTTATTTTCTTTGTAGAAGTATGATAATAGAAAAATCCTTAATATTATATAACATTTATTAGCTATTTATTTTTCAGATACTTCTTTAATTTCACAAAATCTATATGACAAAAGTCCTACTGTTATCTCAATGCTATTGAGATGTAAACTGAATGGGCAAGAAAGATACTTTTGGAACTCAAAAATATTATTTTTCTCTAAAGAGACTTTTTTTATGCTGAGATTCTTGGTGTCACTGGAGACGCCAAGTTTTCTTATACACATTGGATCAACAATAATTCAGTTTGTTGATCATTTACTCTCCCAAATATATTATTTTCAAGGCTCATCAGACCAAGAGAATATTTTGCACTATGTTGATACTCAGAAGCTCAAGAATGTAGGCCACTTTCTGTCCTGCAAATTGGAGATAATTTCATCACCTATCTTGACTTCTTGGTAAGGAAGGACTGTGAGAATACATTGTGAATCAAAAAGTGATTTTTCTTTAAATATTTTTATTTATTTATTTATTTTAGAGAGAGGGATTGAGAGAGAGAGAACAAAAGTGGGGAGAGGCAGAGGGAGAAGCAGACTCCCCACTGGGCAGGGAGCTTGATATAGGGCTCAATCTGGGGAATCTAGGATCATGACCTGAGCCAAAGGCAGACGCTTAACCTACTGAGCCACCAAGGTGCCAAAAAATGACTTTTTCCTAATTAATTTCCTTTCTTTGTCATTTTCTCTCCTGTTGCCACATTCTCTCACCCCATGCATCCTCTTCTTTTGTGTTGTACTGTTTCCACTAGAAACTCAGATTATGGAAAGCCTTTAGTTAGCTTTCAAATAAATCACACAGACCATCTCTCCAAGTCTCTACCTCTGAGCATGGTCAACTTTCAAGTACCAGCTCTCCTGGAAAGTCATTTGCTTTATATTTAAGCTGAATGAATGCAAATAGATTTCTCTGCCCCTGAGATGCGAGAGAAAAATTCATCCAATGGGTTACACAGCTCACCCTTCTTGCCTAATTCATTTCATTATGTCAGCTTGTTTCTGCCTTTCAGATACATTTAAAATGGTCCTGTGCATGCTGCTAATAGTCAGCAGGAAAATGATGAATGATCTCAGGATTTGAGCCAAAGGGCATGTCTTAGCCATCTGTTACTTCTGTCTGCCCTGCTAGATAGCCCATCCAGCAGGGTTTGGGAAATTGATTAGCTGTTATGAAGTGACACAGAAGAGTTATCAAGTCCTTTATTTCTATTGTATAATATTTGATCGCAGGGGGAAAAGTAGTGTTCACATAAAATAAGAAATTTCAGAGGTGGGGCGCCTGGGTGGCTCAGTCATTAATCGTCTGTCTTTGGCTCAGGTCATGATCCCAGGGTCCTGGGATCGAGCCCCGCATAGGGCTCCCTGCTCACCGGGTAGCCAGCTTCTCCTTCTCCCACTCCCCCTGCTTGTGTTCCCTCTCTCTCTGTGTCTCTCTCTGTCAAATAAATTAATAAAATCTTTAAAAAAATAATAAAATAAATTTCAGGAGCAGGAAAAACTAAATGAAGTTTGAAAAAGTCCTTGTAGCAATAAAAGTTAATATTTCATGCATCTGTTCTTGCTTCACCCCTCTCTTTCCCTCAACTAAACAGTTCAGTTCCCTTATGCTGATGCCCATTTTTCAGGAATCTTTACTAAATGATTACATAAAGGCTATATGCATCAGATCTTTCCCTCTAGCTTCCTATCAGAAATGGTATCCTGTGAACTCTTCCTCTAAGCCCTAGTTGTTTCATAAGGGACAATGGAACATAATGGCCAAAGCAGGTAAGGGAATCTTCTGAAGGAACAAATGATTTAATCCTTTTACAATACACCATATTCTGAAAGGTCTTCATGGAATGGGTACCCCAAGCTACAAAATAAGCAGACTAGTGAGAAGCAGGGCACTCTACAAGAAGTGTGCTACTTCATGTGTATTAACTTTCTGTTACTATTGTAACAAATTGCCTCAAATTCAGCTACTTAAAACAAATTTATTATTTCACAACTCTAAATAATAAATTTAAGTAAAAAGTCTGAGTAGGTTCAAGTAGGTTCTCTGCTTAGATTCTCATTAGGCTGACACAAAGTTATGTGCCAGGCTGAGTTCTTCTCTGGAGATTCAGAGGAAAAATATAAACTCATTCAGTTGGTCAAAATCAGTTCCTTGTAGTTTTAAGATTAAAGTTCCCAGTTCCTTGCTTGTTTTAGCCAGGAGCTACTTTCTGTTCCTCAAGGATGCCCATATTCTTTCTCATGCTTTTCATTTGGCTCCTTCCAACAACAATCTTTTAAGGGTTTACATAATTGTTTAGACCCAGGCAGATGATGCAGAATAATCTCCCTATTTTAAGGTTTGTCACATTAATTGTATTCACAAAGTTCCTTTTTTTTTGCCATGTAATGTAACTTTTTCAGATGTTCCAAGAATTAGGACATGGATATATTGGGGAGGCCATTCTCCTATCACTGCACCATCTATATCTAGGGATGGTCTTGGTACTAGGACAGAGTTGGTAATTCTGAGTAAAAGATCAAAGAAGGAAATTGCCTAATGGGTTGCTTCCTCTGAATGGAATTAGGCCTTAAGAAGCAGAATTCAAATAGGAGATTTCAAATAGTGTAATTCAAAACAGACTAGCCCTGTTTTCTCAAAATATTTCTCTGGTAAGAATTTTTTATCTAATTACAAATATGCATACAAACTCAGTCATTCTCTGACCTCATTGTGAAGAAAAATTTTTAAGGAGTGCCTTAATTTTCTGATCTGTACAATGAGAGATGTAGACTATATGATTTTTAAGAGCTTAAAAACCCACATTTCAATACTTAGGCATCTCATATCCAAAATGACTGGGGCTTTCCTGACCTCCAATTCTATTTTCAACTCTACCATCTATGGTACAAATTTTTTATTTTCTACCAAAACTTAAGTGTTTTAAACACTATTATATTTGTTATACTTTTTATACAAGTACACATTCAGATTTTGGAATGTTTTATAAAGGAAGAGAAAGAAGCATTGTTTTACTCTAACTCATTCATCCACTGGTTATTCTGGCAGGAATTTGGGTCTTAAGATAATGCTACTGGTAGCTCTATATTAGTGCTTCCTAGAAATGACAAAATGCAAATTTTTAATTGTCTAAGTGATGTTACCTAGGCCAAAAAGGAGTTATAAAGTCAAGAGAAAAAATACATTTTCCCTCAAACTGAAATTTCTACACATTAAAAAATACATCAAGAAAACAAAGCTTTAGGGATGCTTGGCTGGCTCAGTCTATAGAGCATGACACTCTTGATCTTGGAGTTATAAGTTTGAGCCCCATGTTGGGTGTAGAGATTACTTAAAAATGAAATCTTTAGAAGAAAAAAGAAAAAGAAAAAAAAAGCTTCAGGGAAGATGGCGGAGTTGAAGGACCCTAGACACCTTTCATCCCATGAACCAAACTATATAGGTATCAAATCATTGTAAATACCCCAAAAATCAACCTGAAGACTGACAGAACAAACCTCAGAAATAAAGAGAGAGAAGAGGCCATATCAAAGAAGATAGGAAGTGTGGTGATGTGATTTAGGGGAGAAATGGATTGCAAGTGCTGAGGAGGGGAGGGAGCCATGGCCATGGAGAAGGGCAAGAGAGATTACAGCACTCAGGAGAATGCACAAGGAGAACATTTCTCTAAAGTGATTGGCTAGGAAAACAAGAGGGGCTGATTTTTGTGAGCTCTGGCAACCAGTGGGGCTTAAAGTGTGGAGTTTTAAAGGTCATTGGTCTAGGCTGAGATAGAGCCCTGAGGGCACTGCCCTGCTACTTGAAAGAAGGCAGGCAAACAACCCAATGGCAGATGGCATGGAAACAGCAATTTGAAGTATGCCTGGGACACACAAGGTGGGGGGGTTATCCTTCCTTCTTGGAGCACATCACTAAAAGGCAGCTTTCAAGGACAGATGCCTCTCCAGGGACAAAGGAATTGGTCAGCAACATTTCCCTCTCCCAGCCCTCAGCATAAACACAGAACAACCTTTGGGAAGCAGCACAGCACCAACACTGGCTGCCTAACTTGCTTACACCAAGCTCCACTCCCTGTGCTTTGGTAAGACTGCCCTTCTCAGTCAAGCTGACCTCAGTCCCAAAAAGCAGGCCTCTCCCCAGAAGATGAGCATGGGCCCATGCACACACTACATCTCTAAAGCATGGAGTTTTAAAGGTTAGCATGCATGGCTGGGATAGACCTAGGGGGGTACTGTGCTACTCCTGGAGAGGAGGCAGGCAAAAAACATGGAGAAACACAGCATTGAAATGGTGATCTGAAAAATGCCTGGGACACACAGGAGAGAGATTGTTGACTCTTCTCAGAGTGCTTCCCTGAGAGGCAGCATTCACAGAGACACCTCTCTGGGGACAAAGAAGTGGTCTGGTGCTATTTTCCTTCCCCACCCCTCAGCATACACAGAGTCAGGTGCAAGAAGCAGCATATCAGATACTGGCTACCTAACTTGCTTACACCAAGCCCCAAACCCCTGTGATCTGGTGGGACTGTCCTTCTCAGTCAAGCTTGCTTCAGTCCCAGCACAGTGGTGCCCATCCCCCAGGATACTAACAGAAACCCCTTCCCACACCATGTTTCCTGACAAGAGTTCTGCAGAACTTCAGTTCTAGTGGAAGTAATATCAGGTGTCATTTAACAATCAGACCAGAGCACACCTAGTTAAAAGTTGCCACATTCTGGCCAAGGACAAAACACTGCCCACTGCAAGCAAGGAAATCCTCTATAGGTGACTGGCCTGAAGGATAGAGCACCCAAAATCCAACAGCAAACCATACACAGAACTCATCAGAGACACTCCATGAATCACAAGGCCCTGGCCTCTACATGACCTCTGCTTCATAAAGCTATTACGTTCAGAAGCAAGAAACATAACAATCTTTTCTAACACAGAGAAGAAGGGAGAGACTTAGACAAAATGCCAAGATGGAGGAATTCATCCAAAATAAAAGAACTCACCCATACTTCTAAACAAAATAGATATAAGTAATATGCTTGATGGAGAATTTAAAGCAACAATCAAAAGGATACTCACTGGGCTTGAGAAAGGAATGGAAGACATTAGGGAGACCCTTACCACAGAAATAAGAGTTAAAAAAAATAATCAGAAATGAAGAATATAATAAATGAGATTGAAACAGGCTTGATCCAATGAACAGCAGGCTGGAAGAAGCAGAGGAAGGAATTAGTGAATAATGGAAAATAATGAAGCTGAACAAAAGAGAGAAATAATTATGGAACACAAGAATAGACTTAAGGAAATCAGTGACTCCATCAAGCATAATAATTCATATCATTGGAGTCCCAGAAGAAGAAGAGAGAAGAAAGGGGGCAGAAAGTTTATTTGAGGAAATCATAGTTGAAAACCTCCCTAATCTGGGGAAGGAAAAAACAAAAAACAAAACATCCAGATGAGACGGCCCAGAGAACACCCATCAAAATAAACAAAAGCAGGTCAACACTAACATATATCATAATTAAATTTACAAAATATAATGATTAAGAAAAAATCTTAAAAACATCAAGACAGAAGAAATCCTTAACTTACAAGGGAAGACCCATAAGGCTAGCTGGAGACTTCTCCACAGAACCTTAGCAAGCCAGAAGAAAGTAGCATAATATATTCAAGGTGCTGAATGGGGAAAATTTGCCACCAAGAATACTCTATCCAGCAAGGCTATCATTCAGAAAAGAAGGAGAGATAAAGACTATCTCAGACAAACAAATAATTGAGGAGATCCTGACCACTAAACATACCCTGTAAGAAATATTAAAGGGTTCCTTTTTAAGTGAAAAGGGAAGACCAAAAGGACAAAGACAAGAAAGGATCAGAGAATGTCTCCTGGAACAATGACAAAACAAGTAATAAAAAGATACTAAATACATACCTATCAATAATTATTCTGAATATAAATAGACTAAATGCTCCAATCAGAAGACATTGGGTGTCAGGATGGATAAAAAACCAAGAACTGGGGCTCCTGGGTGGCTCAGTTGTTAAGTGTCTGCCTTCAGCTCAGGTCATGATCCCAGGGTCCTGGGATCGAACCCTGCATCAGGCTCCCTGTTCAGCGGGAAGCCTGCTTCTCCCTCTCCCACTCCCCTTGCTTGTGTTCCCTCTCTCGCTGTGTCTCTCTCTGTCCAATAAATAAATAAAACCTTAAAAAAAAAAAACAAGAACCATCTATATGCTGTCTACAATAGACACGTTTTAGACCTAAAGAAACCTGCAGTTTGAAAGTGAGGGGGTGGAAAAATATTTATCATGCAAATAGATGTCAAGAAAAGCCACAGTAGCAATACTATACGCCAATTATATGCCAAAAAATGGGACGACCTAGAAGAAATGGATACATTCCTAGAAACATGTAAACTACCAAAACTGAAGCAGGAGGAAATAAAAAACTTGAACAGACCAATAACCAACAAAGAATTTGAATCAGTAATAAAAAAAACTCCCAACAAACAAAAGTCCAGGAACAGAGGGATTCACAGGCAAATTCTAAAAAAGTATTTAAAGAAGAGTTAATACCTATTCTTCTCAAACCATTCCAAAATATACAAGAGGAAAGAAAACTTCCAAATTCATTCTATGAGGTCTGTCCCTGATACCAAAACCAGATAAGACTTCACTAAAAAAGAGAACTACAGGCCAATATTCCTGATAATCGTGAATGTAAAAATTCCAAATAAAATAGTAGCAATCCAAGTCCAACAATATATTTAAAAAATCATTCACTACAATCAAGTGGGATTTATTCCTCACTTGCAAGGATGGCTCTCTACTCACAAATCAATCAAGGTGATACACCACATTAACAAAGAAAAGATAAATCTGTAACATATGCCCATTTTAACAGATGTAGAGAAAGCATTTGACAAATTACAGCATCCATTTATGATTAAAAAAAACCCTCAATAAAGTAGGTTTAAGGGTAATATACCTCAACATAACAAAAGCCATATATGAAAATCCCACAGATATCATTCTTAATGGGGGAAAAACTGAGAGCTTTTCCTCTAAGATCAGGAATAAGACAGAGATGGCCACTCTCACCACTGTTATTTAGCATAGTACTGGAAAATCCTAGTTCTGCAATCAAACTACACAAACAAATAAGAGGCATTCAAATCACAAGGAAGAAGTCAAACTTTCACTTTTGCAAATGACATGATACCCTATATAGAAAACAAATGAATCCACCACAAAATTGTTAGAACTGATACATGAATTCAGTAAATTTGCAGGGTACAAATCAATAAACAGAAGTCTGTTGCATTTTTATACACCAATAATGAAGCAGGAGTAAGATAAATTTGGGAATCGATCCCATTTACAATTGTACCAAAAAAAAACATAAGATACCTAGGAATAAACCTAACCAAAGAGGTGAAAGACCTGTACTCTGAAAACTACAAAACAATGATGAAAGAGAAATTGAAGATGACACAAAGAAATGGGAAGACACTCCATGCTTATGGATTGGAAGAACAAATATTATTAAAATGTCTACACTGCCCAAAACAATCTACATATTTAATGCAATCCCTATCAAAATACCAAGTGTCTTTCTTAACAGAACTAGAAGAAACCATTCTAAAATTTGTATGGAACCACCAAAGACCCTGAATAGCCAAAGCAACCTTGAAAAAAAAAAAAGCAAAGCTGGAGGCATCAAAATTCCAGACATCAAGTTATATTACAAAGCTGTAGTGATCAAAACAGTATGGCACTGACATAAAATAGATCTCTAGATCAATAAAACAAAGTAGAAAACCCAGAAATGAACCCCCACTGAGGTGGGCAATTAACCTTCACAAAGCAGGAAAGAGTATCCAATGGGAAAAAGACAGTCTCTTCAACAAATGGTGTTGGGAAAACTGGACAGGAACATGCAAGGAATGAAGCTGTACCACTTTCTTACACCATACAGAAAAATAAATTCAAACTGGATGAAAGACCTACATGTGAGACAGGAAACCATCAAAATACTAGAGGAGAAAAGAGACAGTAACTTCTTTGACCTCAGCTGTAGCAACTTCTTTTTAGATATGTCTCCTGAGGCAAGGGAAATGAAAGCAAAAATTAACTATTGGGACTTCATAAAAAACAAAGAAACAAGCAAACTTCTGCACAGCCAAGGAAACAATCAACAAAACTAAAAGGCAACCTATGAAATGTAAGAAGATATTTGTAAATGGCATATGTGATAACTGGCTAAATATTTGTAAATGGCATAAGTGATAACTGGCTAGCATCCAAAATATTTAAAGAACTTTTAAAACTCAACACCCAAAAAAGGAATAATCCAATTTTTAAAAAATAGGAAGAAGACATGAATACACATTTTTCCACAGAAGATATACAGATGGCCAACAGACACATGAGAAGATACCAAATATCAGTGATTATCAGGGAAGTGCAAATCAAAACTACAATGAGATATCACCTCAGTCCAGTCAGAATGGCTAAATCAAGAACACAAGAAACAGGTGCTGACAAGGATGTGGAGAAAGGGTAACCCTCTTGCACTGTTGGTGGCAATGCAAACTGGTTGCAGCCCCTCTGGAAAACAATATGAAGTTTCCTCAGAAAGTTAAAAATAGAACTTCCCTGTGATCCAGCAATTTAACTACTAGGTATTTACCTGAAAAATACTAAAATACTAATTCAAAGTGATACATGCATTCCAATATTTATAGCAGCACTATCTACAATAACCAAATTATGGAAACAACCATCAACTGATGAATGGGTAAAAAAGATGTGGTATGTATATATATATATATATATATATATATATATATATATATATATATA
>NW_023270513.1:10475656-10511973 GCF_011800145.1 Mirounga leonina
TATATATATATATATATATATATATATATATATATATATATATATAATGGAATATTTATTACTCAGCCATAAGAATGAATGAAATTTTGCCATTTGCAATGACATGGATGGAACTAGAGGGTATTATGCTAAGCAAAGTAAGTCAGTCAAAGAAAGACAAATACCATATGATTTCACTCATATGTGGAATTTAAGAAACAAAACAACAAGCAAAGGGGGAGAAAGAGAGAGAGGGAGGCAAGCCATGAAACAGACTCTTAACTACAGAGAACAAACTGATTGTTACCAGAGGGCAGATGGGTGGGGGTTGGGTAAAATTGGTGGTGTGCATTAAAGAGTGCACTTGTGATGAGCACCATGTGTTACACCATATATTAACCAATGAGAATTTAAATAAAAACTTAAAAAGGGAAAAATATTAGTAAGCAATCTTTAAGGAATAACCTATAAAATTGTTTCTCACATTATGTTCCATAAAGTGCTAGTCCTATCAGATATCCTGTGATAATGGAGTTCTGTGGTCAAATAATTTGGGGCATGATCACTTTTTTTCTCTGTTGGAATATCATAATACCAATTAGCATATTAGAAACTGAAAATACCTGTAAAATAACATGTTCAATTTTATTGAATCTGGTGCTTTCCAAATGCATTAGACCATGGGAACTTTCATTTATTACTCATTTTGTAGTGCAATTAATGTTTTATAAAACACTTTTTGGAACTGTTACTTTATGGGAAATTATTTCTGATAGACTGCACAGTATTTCTGGAGGAATATTAGAACTCACATGAAAGAGAAAATGGTAGTGCCTGGGTGGCTCAGTCAATTATGCATCCAATTCTTGATCTCAACTCGGATCTTCATCTCAGGATCATGAGTTCAAGCCCCACGATGGGCTCCATGAGGAGCCTAATTAAGAAAAAAAAAGAGAGAGAGAGAGAGATGATTTTCTCAGAATTAACAGAAGGCGATGCAGGAAAAGATGGCAGAGGAATAGGGGACCCTATTCCAACTGGTCCCCGGAATTGAGCTGGAAATCTACCAGACCACTCTGAACACCCACGAAATGACCCTGAGATGTAAGAAGATAGATCTGGATCTCTACAAACAGAATATTATTGCAGGCAGTTGATTTCGAGGTACAAAGCTGGGAGCCATGATTCCACAGGCAGATATTAGAGGATAAACCGCAGCGGGAGGGAGCCTGGCCGTAGGGATCCTACACCCACCGTGAGTGATACCCTCCTGCACTGGGGACAGGACACAGAATCACAGACCGGTAGTGGCAGGGAAAGGACGTTAGGGCAGCCCCCCAGATGGAAACCAGGAGCGGCACACCGGACATGCAAACTGTGGGCAGCTGGCGGTTTTAGAAGCACAAAGGGCAGAGACATGCCCCAACATGGAGGCGAGGAATGTGAGCACAGTGGAGGGGCACACAACCCAGGAGGCTGCAGTTTATAGCAGCACAGACAGAAACAGAGATAGTGTGCCCTGGAGAGCTAACTGAAGAACAGACTGCAATCTCTCTGATCTGAGGCAGAGGGTTGGAAACGGTCTCTTCTGCTCTGACTCTTGGAAGAGACACAGAAAGCCACCAGGGAAAGCTGGAGAGAGAACAAAAGCACCAAAAAACCAGTTTTCACTGAGCCCATCCCCTGCCACAGGAGGCAGGCAACTCTGCCCAAACAAGGTTGCCTGAGTAACAGTACGGCAAGCCCCTCCCCCAGAAGACAGGCTGGGAGAATAAGAGGCCAGCAACCCTAAGGTCCCTAGAAAACAGGTGCATCTTGCTTGGGTTCTGGTCAATAATTTGGACTCTATACATTCCCTCAAACACCCGTAAACAGAACGACTAGGAGGAGAAACCCCGAAAATAGGAAAGACTCAGAGATTATGATTTATGCCACAGATTTACAAATGGATTGAGATATAATGAGGATGTAGGAGATGGAATCCAAGCTAGCAATTGTGAAGACAATAGCTAGAATGGAGAAATCAATTAATGGCAACATTGAGTCTCTAAGGGCAGAAATGAAATCTGAAATGGCAGAACATAAAAATGCTATCAATGAGATCCAATCTAATCTAGATAATCTAACAGCTAGGGTAAGTGAGGCAGAAGAACGAATTAGTGGCCTGGAAGACAATTTAATAGATAAAAAGGGAAAAGAGGAGGCCAGGGAAAAACAGTATGGAACCCATGAAAATAGAATCAGAGAAATAAGTGACACCATGAAACGTTCCAATGTCAGAATTATTGGAATCCTTGAGGGAGTGGAGAGAGAGAGAGGACTAGAAGATATATTAAAGCAAATCAGAGCTGAGAACTTCCCTAATCTGGGGAATGAAACAAACATTCTTGTCCTAGAGGCAGAGAGGTCCCCTCCAAAGATCAAGGAAAACAGGCCAACACCCCAGCATGTAATAGTAAAACTTGCAAGTCTTAGAACCAAGGAAACCATCTTAAGGGCAGTTAGGGGGAAGAGATTCCTTACGTACAAAGGGAGGAACATCAGAATAACGTCAGACCTATCCACAGAGACCTGGCAAGCCAGAAAGGCCTGGCAAGACATATTCAGGGTACTAAATGAGAAGAACATGCAGCCAAGAATACTTTATCCAGCAAGGCTGTCATTTACAATGGATGGAGAGATGCAGAATTTCCAAGACCGGCAGACACTGGAAGAATAGGTGACCACTAAGTCGGCCCTGCAAGAAATATGAAGGGGGGTTCTATAAAAGGAGAAAGACCCCAAGAGTGATATACAACAGAAATTTAAAGGGACAATATATAAAAACAAGGTCTTCCCAGGCAACATGATGACAATTAATTAATATCTTTCAATAATCACTCTCAACGTGAATGGCCTAAAAGCTCCCATAAAATGGCACAGGGTTGCAGATTGGATAAAAAGACAGGACCCATCCATATGCTGCCTACAAGAGACTCATTTTGAACCTAAAGATACATCCAGACTGAAAGTGAAGGGATGGAGATCCATCTTCCATGCCAGCGGACCTCAAAAGAAATCTGGGGTAGCAATTTTTATATCAGACAAATTAGATTTTAAACTAAAGACTGTAGTTAGAGACACAGAAGAACACTATATCATTCTTAAAGGATCTATCCAATAACAAGATCTAACAATTGTAAATATCTACACCCCCAACATGGGAGCAGCCATCTACATAAGCCAACTGTTAACCAAAATAGTCATATTGATAACAATATGTTAATTGTAGGAGACCTCAATACTCCACTCTCAGCAATAGACAGATCATCTAAGCCAAAAATCAAGAAAGAAACAAGAGCTTTGAATGACACACTGGACCAGATGGACCTCATAGATATATACAGAACATTCCACCCTTAAAAAACAGAATACTCATTCTTCTCGAGTGCACATGGAACTTTCTCCAGAATAGACCACATACTGGGTCACAAATCTGGTCTCAACTGATTTCACAAGATTGAGATTATTCCCTGCATATTCTCAGACCATAATGCTTTAAAAGTGGAACTCAATCACAAGAAAAAAATTGGCAGAAATTCAAACACTTGGAAGCTAAAGACCACTCTGCCCAGAATGTTTAAGTCAGCCAGGAAATCAAAGAACAAAAATATTCATGGAAACCAATGAGAATGAAAACACATTGGTCCAAATTTTATGAGATACAGCAAAGGCAGTCCTAAGGGGGAAATACATAGCCATCCAAGCCTCACTCAAAAAAATAGAAAAATCCCGAATTCACCAATTAACTCTACACCTTAAAGAACTAGAGAAAAAGCAATAAACGATGCCTAAGTCACGGATTAGAAGAGAAATAATTAAGATTAGAATAGAGATCAATGAATTAGAAACCAGAAACACAGTAGATCAGATCAACAAAACTGAAAGCTGGTTCCTTGAAAGAATTAATAAGATGGATAAACCACTGGCCAGACTTATCCAAAAGAAAAGAGAAATACCCAAATTAATAAAATTATGAATGAAAGGGGAGAGATCACGACTAACACCAAGGAAATAAAAACAATTATTAGAAAATATTATCAACAAATATATGCCAATGAACTGAGCAATCTGGATGAAATGGAGGCCTTAGTGGAAACCTATAAACTGCCAAGACTGAAACAGGAAGAAATCGACAACCTGAATAGGTCAATAACCAGTAACGAGATTGAAGCAGTGATTAAAAACTTCCTAAAAAACAAGAGTCCAAGGCTGATGGATTCCCTGGGGAATTCTTTTTTTTTTTTTAAGATTTTATTTATTTATTTGAGAGAGAGAGAACACATGAGAGGGGATAGGGTCAGAGGACGAAGCAGACTCCCTGCCAAGCAGGGAGCCCAATGCGGGACTCGATCCAGGGACTCCAGGATCATGACCTGAGCCAAAGGCAGTCGCTTAACCAACTGAGCCACCCAGGCGCCCTCCCTGGAGAATTCTACTACACATTCAAATGAGAAATAATACCTATTTTCCTGAAGCTGTTTCAAAAAATAGTAACATGGGTGCCTGGGTGGCTCAGTCATTAAGCGTCTGCCTTCGACTCAGGTCATGATCCCAGGGTCCTGGGATCAAATCCCACATCGGGCTCCCTGCTCCACGGGAGGCCTGCTTCTCTCTCTCCCACTCCCCCTGTTTGTGTTCCCTCTCTCACTATCTCTCTCTCTGTGTCAAATAAATAAATAAAATCTTAAAAAACAAAACAAAACAAAACAAAAACAAAAAATAGAAACAGAAGGAAAGCTTCCATACACATTCTATGAGGTGAACATTACCTTAATCCCCAAAGCAGGCAAAGACCCCATCAAAAAGGAGAATTTCAGACCAATATCCCTGAAGAATATGGATTCCAAAATCCTCAACAAAATCCTAGCTAATAGGATCCAACAATACATTAAAAGGATCATCCACCATGACCAAGTGGGCTTTATCCCTGGGATGCAAGTGTGGTTCAACATTTGCAAAAAAATCAATGTGATAGAACACATTAATAAGCATAGAGAGAAGAACCATATGGTCCTCTCAATTGATACAGAAAAAGCATTTGACAAAATCCAGAATCCTCTCCTGATTAAAACTCTTCAGAGTATAGGGATAGAGGGAACATTCCTCAAGTTCAAAAAATCCATCTGTGAAAAACCCATAGCGAGTATCATCCTCAATGGGGAAAAGCTGAGATCCTTTCCCTTAAGATCAGGAACACGTCAAGGATGCCCACTCTCGCCAGTATTGTTCAACATAGTACTAGAAGTCCTAGCAACAGCAATCAGACAACAAAAAGAAAAAAAAAAAGGTATTCAAATTGGCAAAGAAGAAGTCAAACTCTCTCTTTTCGCAGATGACATGATACTTTATGTGGAAAACCCAAAACACTCCACCCCCAATTTACTAGAACTCATACAGCAATTCAGTAATGTGGCAGGATACAAAATCAATGCACAGAAATCATTTGCTTTCTTATACACTAAAAATGTAACTGTAGAAAGAGAAATTAGAGAAATGATTCTATTTACAATAGCACCAAAAACCATAAGATACCTCAGAATAAACCTAACCAAAGAGGTAAAGGATCTATACTCTAGGAACTACAGAACACTCACAAAAGAAATTGAAGAAGACACAAAAAGATGGAAAAATATTCCATGCTCATGGATCGGAAGAATAAACATTGTTAAATTGTCTATACTACCCAGAACAATCTATACCTTCAATGCCATCCCAATCAAAATTCCAATGACATTTTTCAAAGTGCTGGAACAAACAATCCTCAAATTTGTCTGGAATCAGAGAAGATCCCAAATCGCCAAGGAAATGTTGAAAAAGAAAAACAAAACTGGGGGCATCACATTGCCCGATTTCAATCTATATTACAAAGCAGTGATCACCAAGACAGCATGGTCCTGGCACAAAAACAGACATATAGACCAATGGAACAGAACAGAGAACCCAGATATGGACCCTCAACTCTATGGTCAATTAATCTTTGACAAAGCAGGAAAAAAACATGCAATGGAAAAAAGTCTCTTCAATAAATGGTGCTGGGAACATTGGACAGCCACATGCAGAAGAATGAAATTCGACCATTCTCTAACACCATACACAAAGATAAACTCAAAATGGATGAAAGACCTCAATGTGAGACAGGAATCCATCAAAATCCTAGAGGAGAACATAGGCAGTAACCTCTTTGATATCGGCCACAACAACTTCTTTCAAGATACATCTCCAAAAGCTAGTGAGATAAAAGCAAAAATGAACTTCTGGGACTTCATCAAGATACAAAGCTTCTGCACAGTGAAGGAAACAGACAACAAAACAAAGAGGCAACCCACAGAATGGGAGAAGATATTTGCAAATGACACTACAGATAAAGGGCTGGTATCCAAGATCTATAAAGAACTTCTCAATCTCAACACCCAAAAAACAAATAATCAAGTCAAAAAATGGGCAGATGAAGACACTTCTCTGAAGAAGACATACAAATGGCTAACAGACACATGAAAAAATGTTCATCATCTTAGCCATCAGGGAAATTCAAATCAAAAACACATTGAGATACCACCTTACACCGGTTAGAATGGCAAAAATGGACAGGGCAAGAAACAACAAATGTTGGAGAGGTTGTGGAGAAAGGGGAACCCTCTTACACTGTTGGTGGGAATGCAAGTTGGTACAGACACTTGGGAAAACAGTGTGGAGTTGCCTCAAAAATTTAAAAATAGAGGTACCCTATGACCGAGCAATTGCACTTCTGGGTATTTACCCCAAAGACACAGATGTAGTGAAAACAAGGGCCATATGCACCCCAATGTTCATAGCAGCAATGTCTGCAATAGCCAAACTGTGAAAAGAGCCAAGATGCCCTTCAACAGATGAATGGATAAAGAAGATGTGGTCCATATATACAATGGAATATGACTCAGCCATCTGAAAGGATGAATACCCAACTTTTACATCAACATGGATGGGACTGGAGGAGATTATGCTAAGTGAAATAAGTCAAGCAGAGAAAGTCAATTATCATACGGTTTCACTTATTTGTGGAAAATAAGGAATAGCATGGAGGACATTAGGGGAACGAAGGGAAAAATGAAGGGTGGGGAAATCGGAGGGAGAGATGAACCACGAGAGACTATGGACTCTGAGAAACAAACAGGGTTTTAGAGTGGAGGGGGGAGGGGGGATTGGTCAGCCCAGTGATGGGCATTAAGGAGGGCACTTACTGCATGGAGCACTGGGTGTTATACAAAAACAATGGATCGTGGATCACCACATCAAAAACTAATGATATATTTTATGGTGACTAACATAATAAAATAAAATTTAAAAAATAAAAATAATAATAAAATAAAAGAGACCTGATACTGTTTCCATTAGAATGAAGGTTTTGCAGAACTCTACAGTCAGTAGACATGGTGCGTGCAGGGGTCTGTTGTGGCTCTCTGGAGGAGGAGTCCACTGCACTGGTCGTTAGAGACACTTGCCCTAGAAAAGCAGTACCACTGGAGAACTGGTGGAGTCTGACTTGGTGTAAGCAGGTTAGGCAGCCAGTTTTGGCACTGTGCTGTTTACTGAAGTTGGTTTATGCTGAGGGGTGGGGGAGAGAATTGGTGCCACCCTGCTCCTTTGTCCCTGGAGAGGGGAGTCCATGCTTCCTGCTCTCAGGGATGCACTTTCAGAGGAGTAAATAATTGCCCCTTGTGCATCACAGGTGCTTTTTAGATTGCTGATTTCACTGTCTATCTCTGGGTTACTTGCCTGCCTGGAGTAGTGTAGTGCAGCTTAGGCTCTACTCTAGCCAATTCTGCTGACTTTTAAAATTCCAAATTTCAGGCACTGTTGTGGTGGGGATCTGCCCTAGTCCTCTGGGAAAGGGTCTCACCACACTGGGACTGATGCAGTTTAGACCCATAAGGGCAGTCATGCCAGAGCACAGGGGATTGAAATTTGGAGCAAGCAGGCTAAACAGGAATGTCCTGTTTAGCTGCCCTCAGCAAGTGTCTCTGTGCTCATGCTGAGGAGCAAGGTAGGGAAATGGCATCCAACACTTATTTTGTCCTCAGAAAAGCAATGCTCCAAAAAGTACAAACAGTCTCTCCTCATGCCCCTTAGGGGATCCTCAGATAGCACCATCTGCCTGCATCCATTCCGGCCGTAGGGCAGTATCCTCAGGTCTCTAGCACAGCCATGCCTGGGGACCTCTAAAACTCCAGTCTTTGAGCCCCACTGGTTGAAAAAACTCACAAAAATCAGTCTTGTTTTCCCAGCCAATGGCTTTGGGGAAGTGTGCATTCCCCTGTGTGCTCCTCTCTTTCTTGCTTTTCTTGGTGACCACAGTTCACTCCCTTCTGCAGCACCTGCAATCTGTTTCTCCCCCAAACCACATCTATACACTCTCTACCTTCCTCAATGTGGCCTCTTCTCTCCCTCTAGTTGTGAAGTGTGTTCTACCGGTCCTTAGGCTGATTTCTTGCATATTCAGAATGATTTGTTAGTTATCTAGCTGTGTTCAAGGGATGAGGTAATCCCAGGGTCCTCCAACAACACTGACATCTTAACTCTCCCCCAGCCTAGATCTTTAAGGAACTTTAAAGTTTAACTATTCCAGCTGCTTCATTTTAAAAATGGAGATATTGAGGAACATAAAAGTCAAGTGATTTGCTCAAGGAAGGAGTGGCTAAGCCTAGACTAGAACACAGGGTTTTTGGTTCCCTGAAATACAGTCTGTTCTTATCTTTATGTCTGGTCTAAGAATGTTCACATAGTGTAAAATTGCTCACTCCTTCTCAATCTTCATTGAATGACCTCAGGGCTTGTTAATTACAAAAAGGGTCTTGCCTCTTTGGCAATCGTCTTAGCACCCAGCCCAACCTCGGTCACTAAGATTCCTGCACTCTGATCCCTTCCTCTACTATTCCTACACCACACTCTACCAATTTGTTATCCTATCCCTTGTCTCATTTGCTGGGTGGCTTCCATAATATTTCTGTTAACTACACAAATTAGAAAGGTGGTGAAGGAGGCTTTCTGCATATATCAGCCCAGTGAGTGGTAGGTTCTGAAACACCTGGAGATCTTTGTTCAGTCATCAATCAAACTTATTGATATGAGGAATTCTATCTTAAAGACAAAGAACAATTTTACTTTTATGAGCACATGTGTACATGTCCACAGTGGTGGTAGAAGCAAACAGAAACAATACAATTGAACAAAGAACAATAGGCTGTATGATAGTTCCAAAACTTTTTATTTGCAAAAACTTTACCATTTTTTTTCTGCTACTAAACATTTTTTAGCATAAGCAGTGGCAGATGCCAAAGTCTGAATTCATTTATTCATTCTGTATGGCACACACATATAAAGATAAAAGTAAAGTCTAAGATTTAATGATCTATGTGAGAGAAGTATTCATAAATAAAATATTTCAATACAATATGGCAAATTCTATAATGTAGACATTCTTAAGATGCTATGAAATCACCTATGGAGACATGCAGCCATATCTGAGGTACAGAGGGGACATCAGAGCAGGCATCTTAGAGAAAGCAATATTTAAGCAAAGTTTTGAAGAATGAATAGAATTTAGTCATGGGAAAAAGAACAAGAATTGTCATGGGGAATGATATGGGGAAATAAGAGCACTTTAAGTTAATGGAATAGTGAGGGGAAAGCATGAAGTTGTTTGAGAAAGCTCTGGGATTTTTAAAATTTAGTATGGCTGGATCATTGGATACACACCAGGGAGAAGCTGAAGAAATAGATAATGTAATAAAGGATGCTGTATGCTGTGTGAAGTAATTTGAACATTAACCTGAACTGTTTGAGAAATGTTGAAGAATTTTAAGCAGAGAAACAACATGGCTCAGATTTTTTAAAAAAATTGTTGACAACACTGTTGAAATTTATTCCAGCTCTGCCACCTACTGGATTTTTTTTTTTTTGGGGGGGGGGACAAATCACTTAACTGATTTGTGTGTCTGTTTCTTCATACAATATAAGGGGATAATAACAACATTTACCTCATAATGTTATTTTAAGGATTATATTAGGTAATGCACAGAGTTCTTAACACATAGTCTCACGTATAGTGAGTGATTGATATATCTTAGCTATTAGCATAGTTGCAACTGTGATTAACCAAGAATCAGGGCAATTAATTTCAGTGATGATTGAAAAAGTCAAGAGGAATTAAGATGGCAGAGTAGAAGGGGGACCCTGGGCTTGTCTCATCCCTCAAACACAGCTAGATCAGTATCACATCATTTTGAACAACTAGGAAATCAATCATAGTTTAACAAAACAGTCTGCACAGTTGGAGGGAGAGAATATGGCAGATGGGAGGTTCAGAAATGTGAATTGAGGAAAGAAAAGACATGGTGCACTGGACGGGAGGGAGCTATTTTTGCAGAGAGAAGTCAGGGAGAGAGGGAGGGAGTGGGAGAGAAAGCAGCACATAATGTCACATAAGATGCCATGGTATGGGAATCCTTTGAGTCACACTGGGAGAGAACAAATTTTCCCCTTCCTGGAGTGCATTTGGAAGAGGGTATACTGCCTCTTAAAGGACAAAGGCCCCACTGGGTGCCATTGAGTGGCCATTCCACAACAGTAGACAGAGATGCATAGAGAGGGTGGATAACCTGGTCCCAGATTTTTACTGTGCTTCACCATAGACTTTAGTCAACTTCATGACTATGTGACTGCTTTTCAGGGACAGAACAGTGCCAGGCATAGTGCTGCAAGGCTCTCCTCTGGGGGAGAAAGCACAAGTCCTCCTCCCCAGGGAAAAGAGGGTGGGGTGATGCAATCTTCCACCACCACCCACCCTTCAGCATGGTGAGGCTTCAGAGAGAAACAGAACTGCCAGTGGAGGCTGGATTTGTTTACACCAAACCCTGCTCTCCTGCACCCAACAGAGGCATCTTTACTAAGGCAGGTCTGACTCTGAGCCAGCACATTGAGCCTCTCCCTCAGAAGACCAATGCAATCTCCCCACAAGTACCAACTCTACTGATCATAGACTATTCCAAAATGTCTGCTTTAGTTCTGGTGGAAATAAGAACAGGTTTTTTTGTTGTTGTTTTTTTGATTTATTTTATTTTATTCTTATTTTTTTCTTTTTTCTTTGGAATCAGGCTTATAGGTTTTTGTTCATTTGTTGGATTGTTTGTTTCCTTTTTTAATTTTTTGGTCAGGATTCTCTTATTTTATTCTTTTTTTCCTTCTTTCTTCCTTTTTCCTTGGAATCAGGCTTGTAGTTTTCTTTTTTAATTAACATATAATGTATTATTTGTTTCAGGGGTCCAGTTCTGTGATTCATCAGCCTTACACAACACACAGAGCTCACCAAAACACATACCCACCCAGTGTCCATCACCAAGCCTCCCCATCCCTTCACCCTCCTCTCCTCCAGCAACCTTCAGTTTGTTTCCTGAGATTAAGAGTCTCTTATGGTTTGTCTCCCTCTTTGGTTTCATCTTGTTTCATTATTTCCTCTCTTGCCCTATGATCTTCTGCATTGTTTCTTAAATTCCACATATCAGTGAGATAATATGATAATTATCTTTCTCTGATTGACTTAGTTCGCTTAGCATAATACCCTCTAGTACCATTCATGTCTTTGCAAATGGCAAGATTTCATTTTTTGATGGCTGTGTAATATTCATATATATATATACCACATCTTCTTTATCTATTCATCTGTCTATGGAAATCTGCACTATTTACATAGTTTAGATATTGTGGACTTTGCTGCTATAAAGACTGGGGTGCAGTTGCCCTTTCAGATCACTACATTTGTACCTTCGGGGTAAATACCCAGTAGTGCCTTTACTGGGTTGTAGGGTAGCTCTATTTTCAACTTTTTTTTTTAAGATTTTATTTATTTATTTGACAAAGAGAGACACAGCGAGAGAGGGAACACAAGCAGGGGGAGTGGAAGAGGGAGAAGCAGGCTTCCTGCTGAGCAGGGAGCCCGATGTGGGCCTCGATCCCAGGACCCTGGGATCATGACCTGAGCTGAAGGCAGATGCTTAACTGACTGAGCCACCCAGGTGCCCCTCTATTTTCAACTTTTTGAGGAACCTCCCTACTGTTTCCCAGAGTGGCTGCACCAGCTTGCATTCCCACCAACAGTGTAGGAAGGTTCCCCTTCGCATCTGCACCAGTATCTGTCATTTCCTGACTTGTTAATTTTAGCCATTCTGGCCAGTGTGAGGTGGTATCTCATTATGGTTTTGATTTGTTTCCCTGATGCTGAGTGATGTTGAGCTCTTTTTCATGTGTCTGTTGGCCATCTGGATGACTTCTTTGCCGAAATGTCTGTTCATGTCTTCTGCCCATTTCTTGATTGGATTATTTGTTCTTTGGGTGTTGAGTTTGATAAAATCTTTATATATTTTGGATACTAACCCTTTATCTGATAGGTCATTTGCAAAAATATTCTCTCATTCTTTCGGTTGTCTTCCAGTTTTGTCCACTGTTTATTTTGCTGCGCAGAAGCTTTTTTATCTTGATGAAGTCCGAATAGTTCATTTTTGCCTTTGTTTCCTTTGCCTTTGGAAAGCAAGAAGTTGCTGTGGCTGAGGTCGAAGAGGTTGCTGCTTGTGTTCTCCTCAAGGATTTTGATGGATTCTTGTCTCACATTGAGGTCTTGCATCCTATTTTGAAAATATTTTTGTGTATGGTGTAAAGAAAAGGTCCAGTTGCATTCTTCTGCATGTGGATGTCCAATTTTCCCAACACCATTTGTTGAAGAGACTGTCTTTTTTTCCATTGGACATTCTATCCTGCTTTGTTGAAGATTAGTTGACCATAATGTTGAGGAGTCCATTTCTGAGTTCTCTATTCTGTTCCATTGATCTATATGTCTGTTTTTGTGCCAGTACCATACTGTATTTTTGCTCTAATACCATACTGTCTTGATGGTTACAGCTTTGAAATAGAGCTTGAAGTCTGGAATTGTGATGCCACCAGTTCTGTTTTTTTTCTTCAACATTCCTTTGGCGATTCCACACAAATTTTAAGATTATTTGTTCCAGCTCTGTAAAAAAAGTTGATGGTATTTTGATAGGGGTTGCATTAAATGTGTAGATTGCTCTAGGTAGCATAGACATTTTCACAATATTTGTCCTTCCAAACCATGAGCATGAAACGTTTTTTTTCCATTTCATTGTGTCTTTTTCAATTTCTTTCATGAATATCCTGTAGTTTTCTGAGTACAGATACTTTGCCTCTTTGGTTAGATTTATTCCTAGGTATTTTATGATTTTGGGTGCAATTATAAATGGGATCAACCCCTTAGTTTCTCTTTCTTCTGCCTCGTTGTTGGTATATAGAAATACAACTGGTGTCTGTGCATTGATTTTATATCCTGCCACTTTACTGAATCCTGTATGAGTTCTAGCAATTTGGGGGTGGAGTCTTTTGGGTTTTCCACATAAAGTATCATATCATCTGCAAAGAGTGAGAGATTGACTTCTTCTTTGCTGATTTGGATGCCTTTTATTTCTTTCTGTTGTCTGATTATGGAGGCTAAGATTTCTAGTACTATGTTGAACAGCAGTGGTGATAGTGGACATCCCTGACATGTTCCTGACCTTAGGGGAAAAGCTCAGTTTTTTTCCTCATTGAGAATGATATTCACTGTGGTATTTTCATAAATGGCTTTTATGATATTGAGGTATGTACCCTCTATCCCTACATTGTGAAGAATTTTAATCAAAAAGGATGCTGTAATTTGTCAAATGCTTTTTCTGCATCTATTGAGCAGATCATGTGGTTCTTGTTCTTTCTTTTATTAATGTAGTGTATCACATTGATTGATTTGCGGATGTTGAACCAACCTTGCAGCCCAGGAATTAATCTCACTTGGTCATGGCGAATAATCCTTGTAATGTACTGTTGGATCATACTGGCTGGGATTTGGGTGAGTATTTTGACATCCATGTTCACCAGGGATATTGGTCTGTAGTTCTCCATTTTGGTGGAGTCTTTGTCTGGTTTTGGGATCGAAGTAATGCTAGTGTCATAAAAGGAGTTTGGAAGTTTTCCTTCCATTTCTATTTTTTGGAACAGCTTCAGAAGAATAGGTATTAATTCTTCTTTAAATGTTTAGTAGAATTCCCCTGGGATGTCATCTGGCCCTGGGCTTTTGTTTGTTGGGAGATTTTTGATTACTTCTTCGATTTCCCTGTTGGTTATTGGTCTGTTCATTTTTTCTATTTTTTTCTGGTTCAGTTTTGGTAGTTTATATGTCACTAGGAATGCATCCATTTCTTCCAGATTGTCTAATTCGTTGGCATATATTTGCTCATAATATATTCTTATAATAGTTTGTATTTATTCGATGTTGGTTGTGATCTCTCCTCTTTCATTCATGATTTTATTTATTTGGGTCCTTTCTCTTTTCTTTTCGATAAGTCTGGCCAGGGTTTTATCAATCTTATTAATTCTTTCAAAGAACAAGTTCCTAGTTTCGTTGATCTAGCATTCTGTTCTTTTAGTTTCTACTACATTGATTTCTGCTCTAATCTTTATTATTTCTCTTCTTCTGCTGGGTTTAGGCTCTATTTGCTGTTCTTTCTCCAGCTCCTTTAGGTGTAGGGTTAAGTTGTGTATTTGAGACCTTTCTTGTTTCTTGAGAAAGTCTTGTATTGCTATATATTTTCCTCTTGGGACTGCCTTTGCTGCATCCCACAGACTTTAAACAGTTCTGTTTTCATTCTCATTAGTTTTCATGAATTATTAAAATTCTTCTTCAATTTCCTGGTTGGCCAATTCAATCTTTAGTAGGATGCTCTTTAATCCCCAAGTTTTTGAGTTCCTTGCAAATTTCCTCCTGTGATTGAGTTCCATTTTCAAAGCCTTGTGGTCTGAAAATATGCAGGGAATGATCCCAATGTTTTGGTACCAGTGGAGACCTGATTTGTGACCCAGGATGTGATCTAGTCTGGAGAATGTTCCATGTGTAATAGAGAAGAATGTGTATTCTGTTGCTTTAGGATGGAATGTTCTGAATATATCTGTGAAGTCCATCTGGTCCAGTGCATCATTCAAAGTCCTTATTTCCTTGTTGATCTTTGCTTAGATGATCTGCCCATTGTGGTGAGGGGGATGTTAAAGTCCCCTACCATTATTGTAATATTGTCAATGTGTTTCTTTGATTTTGTTATTAATTGGCTTATATAATTGGCTGCTCCCATGTTAGGGGTATAAATATTTATAATTGTTAGAGCTTCTTCTTGGATAGACCTTTTAAGTATGATATAATATCCTTCCTCATCTCTTATGACAGTCTTTGGTTTAAAATATAGTTTTTCTGATATAAGGATTGCCACCCCAGCTTTCTTTTGATGTCTATTAGCATGATAAATGGTTTTCCACCCCCTCACTTTCAATCTGGAGGTGTCTTTGGGTCTAAAATGAGTCTCTTGCAGACTGCATATCAATGGGTCTTGGTTTTTTTTAATCCAGTCTGATACCCTGTGTCATTTGATTGGGGCATTTAGCCCATTTACATTCAGGATAACTATTGAAAGATATGAATTTAGTGCCATTGTATTGCCTGTAAGGTGACTGTTACTGTATATTGTCTCTGTTCCTTTCTGGTCTATGTTACTTTTAGGCTCTCTCTTTGCTTAGAGGACTCCTTTCAATATTTCTTGTAGGGTTGTTTTGGTGATTGCAAATTCTTTTAGTTTCTGTTTGTCTTGGAAGCTTTTTATCTCTCCTTCTATTTTCAATGATAGCTTAGCTGGATAAAGTATTCTTGCCTGCATATTTTTCTCATTTAATACACTGAATATATCATACCAGTCCTTTCTGACCTGCCATGTCTCTGTGTGTAGCTCTCCTGCCAATCTAATGTTTCTATCCTTGTAGATTACAGACCTCTTGTTCCAAGCTGCTTTCAGGATTTTCTCTTTGTCTTTGAGATTTGTAAGTCTTACTATTAGATGAGGGGTGTTGACATATTTTATTGATTTTGAGGTGGGTTCTCTGTGCCTCCTGGATTTTGATGCCTGTTTCCTTCCCCAATTGAGGGAAGTTCTCCACTATTATTTCCTCAATATAACTTCTACCCCTCTCTCTCCTTTTTCTTCTGGGACCCTAATAATTCTAATGTTGTTTTGCTTTATGGTATCACTTATTTCTCTAATTCTCCCCTCATGATCCAGTAGTTGTTTATCTCTCTTTTTCTCAGCTTCTTTATTCTCCATCATTTCGTCTTCTATATCACTAATTCTATCTTCTGCCTCATTTATCTTAACAGTTAGAGCCTCCATTTTTTTATTGCACTTCATTAATAGCCTTTTTTATTTTGACGTGGTTAGATTTTAGTTCTTTTACTACTCCAGAAAGGGATTATCTTGTGTCTTCTATGCTTTTTTCAAGCCCAACTAGTATCTTTATAATCATCATTCTGAACTCTAGTTCCAATATCTCACTTATGTCCATTCTGATTATGTCCCTGGCAGTCAGTACTACCTCTTGTTCTCTTCTTTAAGGTGTTTTTCCATCTTATCATTCTGTCCAGAGAAGAATAGATAAACAAGAGAACAAACTATTAAAAGGGCAACAATGACCCCAGAAAAATATACGCTAAACAAATCAGAAGAGACCAGAAACTGAGGCAGGGAGGGAGAATATGATCAGGCAGGTGAATAGAACAGAGCCATACATTAGATTTTGGGTGTATTTTGGTCTGTTAGAAGAAACTGTATCCCTAAATTTTAAAGGAAGAAAAACTTATATAATACACACACACACACACACACACACACACACACACATATATATATATATACACATATATATATATATATACCAAAAAAATAAGATTAAATACAATGAAGGGATAGAATATGACTTTAAAAATGAAAACTAAAAGATTTCTAAAAAGGAATTTATATGATAAGAAGTTGTTTTAAAAGGAAAGAAGAAAAATAAAAAGATAAAAGAAAGGGGCACCTGGGTGGCTCAGTCATTAAGCCTCTGCCTTCGGCTCAGGTCATGATCCCAGGGTCCTGGGATCGAGCCCCACATTGGGCTCCCTGCTCCATGGGAAGCCTGCTTCTCCCTCTCCCACTCCCCCTGCTTGTGTTCCCTCTCTCACTGTGTCTCTCTCTGTCAAATAAATAAATAAAATCTTTAAAAAAAAAAAGATAAAAGAAAAAATTAAAGAAAATTAAAAAAACTAAAGCTGAAAGACTAAAGAATCATGGGGGAAAAAAAGCCATGAATTCTATGTGCTGTATTCCCTTGGCACTGGAGTTTTATAGTTCTCATTGATTGGTAAACTTGGTCTTGGCTGGATGTTCTTGCTGATCTTCTAGAGGAGGGGCCTGTTGCAATAATTCTCAAGTGTCTTTGCCCCAGGAAGAATTGCTCCACCCTTGCCTGGGGCCAGGCTAAGTAATCTGCTCCCAATTGCCTCATGTGTCTTCTGTTCCCTGAAGGCTTTCTGTGCAGCTTTAGAGGATGAAAATGAAAATGGCAGCCTCTCAATCTCTGGCCCTAGAGCTGAAAGCTCGGGTCCTCACTCTTCAGTGAGCCTTCAGAGAAAAGCAGTCCATCACTCCTGTCTCCCTGATCTCTGGCCACACTCTATGCTCACTCAGCCTGTGACCAAGCATTTCTGTCTCAGGCACACAACCCCATTTGGAGTCTCCAAACCCAGCAGACTCCTGCAGCACACCCCTCATTGTTCCTCCCAGGGGAGGATGGGGAGTCTCCCTGGTTATGCCATTTTGGGGCCCCTGCTTGAAGAGCAGTGACCTGATGGTGCCACGGATCACAGTTTATGGCAATCCCGTGCTGAGAGCCCACTCTTGGGGTCACTCTTTGCTGCCAGCTTCCCCAATCCAATACCTGGGAACTCTGCCACATTCATGCATCCCCTGTCTTCCTGTGACTCCGAGGATTCTGAGACCACACTGTCCCAGATAGGGTTCCACCCCCCCCTTAGCTGCCAGAGCAACATCCTTCACCAGAGCAGACTTCTAAAAGTTCCAATTTTGTGTTCCTCTGCTGTATCACTTTCCTGTAGCCAGCTGACGGAAGATCCCTTCCCCCGTGGTCTATCTTCCCACATATCTCCTCAGAATCACTTCTCTGTACCTCTTATCTAGCAGAAAGTGGTCACTTTTCTGTTTGTAGAATTGCAGCTATTCTTTTCCTCCATCTCCAGTTGAGTTTACAAGTGTTCAGAATGGTTTGATAGCTATCTAGCTGAATCCCTGGGACCAGATGAAATTAGGGTCTCCTACTTCTCTGCTATCTTGGACTCCTCAGGCTTATAGTTTTTAGTTTGTTTCTTTGCTTTCTTATTTGTTTCTTTTCTCTTTTCTTGGATCAGGCTTTTTTTTTTTTTTTTTTTTTTAATAAGGCATATCTTCACAAACATCAAAGCACACCTAGTTAAAGGTCCAAACACTTCCAACTGCAAGTAAGGAGGAACTCGACAGAGGACTTTTCTGTGAGAAAAGCAGCCACAATACAAGAACAGAGTGCATACGGCACACAACAGAAACACTTCCTTAAGCACCAGGCCTTGAACAGGGTATGACACCTTCTTAATACAGTATTGCTCTCAGGAGCAGGAAATAAAACAAACTTTAATAACACACAAAAAACAGAAACCCAGACCTAATGACAAGATGGAGGAATTATCCCCAAAAGGATGGTCAATAAGAAATCACAGCCAGAGATTTGCTGAAAACAGAAATAAGCAATGTATATGAATGAGAATTTAGAACAAAAGACATAAGAATATTAACTTGGCTTAAAAGAAGCATAGAACACACCAGAGAAACCTTGGCTGCAGAGATAAAAGACCTAAAAACTAGTCAGGCTGAAATAAAGTATGCTATAACTGAGATGCAAAACTGATGGATGTAATCACAATGAGGATGGGAGAAGCAGAGGAAAGAGTAGGTGATATAGAAGATAAAATTATGGAAAAGAATAAAGCTGAAAAGGGGAGGGAAAGAAAAATATTAGGTCAAGATCATAGACATAGGGAAATCAGCAATTCCACAAAGTGCAATAATATCTGTACCATAGGATTCCTAGAAGAAGAGCAGGAAAAAGGGGGCAAAAGGTTTATTTGAACAAATTATAGCTGAGAATATCCCTAATCTGGGAAGCAGGCATTCAAGTCCAAGAGTAACAGAGAACTCCCCTCAAAATCAGCAAAAGCATGTCAACACTGAGACCTATCATAGTGAAACTTACAAAATACAAAGATAAAGAGAATTCTGAAAGAGGCTTGAGAGAAAAGTTCTTTAACTCAGAAGGCTAGACACATAAGGTTAACAGCAGACCTGACCACAGAAACTTAGCAGAACAGAGAGTAGTGGCATAATATAGTCAACATGCTAAATGGGAAGAACATGCAGCCAAGAATACTACAACCAGCAAGGCTGTCATTCAGAATAGCAAGAGAGATAGTTTCCAAGACAAGCAAAAACTAAAGGAGTTCATGAACACTAAACCAGCCCTGCAAGAAATAATAAAACAGACATGCTGAGCAAGGAAGAAAGACCAAAAGGAACAAAGACTAAAAAGGAACAGAGAAAATCTGTAGTGACTTTATGTGACTTTACAGCTAATACAATGGCAATAAATTCATATCTATTAATTACTCTGAATGTAAATAGACTCAATGTTACAATCAAAAGGCATATTGTATCAGAATGGATAAAAAAAAAATGACCCATGATATGCTGCTTATAAAGGACTCATTGTAGACCCAAAGGCACTTCCAGATTGAAGGTGAGGGGGAGGAGGATCATCTATCATGCTAATGGGCATCAAAAGAAAGCTGGAGTAGCCATCCTTATGTCAGACAAACTAGATTTTAAACCAAAGACTGTAAGAAGAGATGAGGAAGGACACTATATCATAATAAAGGGGTCAATCCAAAAAGAAAATCTAACAGTTGTAAATATTTGTGCCCCCAACTTGGGAGAAGCCAAATATATAAATCAATTAATAACAAACTTAAGGAAATTCATTAATAATAAGACAATAATAATAGGGGACTTTAAAACCCCCTCACAATAATGGACAGACTATCTCAGCAGAAGATCAACAAAGAAATAAGGGCTTTGAATGATGCACTGGACCAGATGGACTTCACAGATAGAACATTCCATCCCAAAGCAACAGAGTACACATTCTTCTCTACTACACATGGAACATTCTCCAGACTAGATCACATCCTGGGTCACAAATCAGGTCTCAACAGGTAGAAAAAGACTGATATCTTATCATGCATATTTTCAGACAACAATGCTATGAAACTTAAAGTCATCCACAAGAAAAAATTTGGAATGATCACCAATACATGGAGGTTAAGGAACATCCTACTAAAGATAGAATGGGTTAACCAGGAAATGAAAAAGAAAAAAAAAATACAATGAAGCAAATGAAAATACAAAAGTCCAAAATCACTGATGCAGCAAAGGCTGTCCTAAGAAGGAAGTATATAGCAATACAGGCCTTCTTCAAGAAGCAAGAAAAGCCTCAAATACACAACCTAAACATACACCTAAAGGAGCAAAAAGAACAACAAATAAAGCTTGAATCCATCAGGAGAAGGGAAATAATAAAGATTAGAACAGAAATAAATGGTATAGAAATTAAAAAAAAACAACAACAGTAGAATTGATCAATGAAACTAGGAGCTGTTTCATTGATAGACTTAACAAAATTGATAAAGCCCTAGCCAGGCTTATCAAAAAGAAAAGAGAAATGGCCCAAAACAATATAATCATGAATGAGAGAGGAGAGATCACAACCAGCAGCACAGAAACACAAAAAAATTATAAGAAAATATTATGACAAATTTTATGCCTACAAATTAGGAAATCTGGAAGAAATGGATAAATTCCTAGAGATGTATAAACTACCAAAACTGAAACAGGAAAAAAATAGGAATCCTGAACAGACAAATAACCAGTAAAGAAATTGAATCAGTAATCAAAATCTCCCAATAAAGAAGACTACAAGGCTGGATGGCTTCCCATGGGTATTCTACCAAACATTTAAAGAAGAATTAATACTTATTCTTCTGAAGCTATTCCAAAAAATAGAAATGGAAGGAAAAATTCCAAACTCATTCTATGATACCAGCATTACCTTGATCCCTAAACCAGACAAAGACCCCACTAAAAAAGAGAACTATAGACCAAGATCTGTGATGAACATGGATGCAAAAATTCTCAGCAAGATACTACCTAATCAGATCAAACAGTACATCAAAAGGATTATTCACAATGATAGAGTGGGATTTATTTTTGGGCAGCAGGGGTATTTACTATCCATGAATCAATCAACTTGATACAACACATTAAATAAAAAAAGGGCAAGGACCATATGATCCTCTCAATAGATGCAGAAAAAGCACTTGAGAAAATACAGCATCCATTCTTGATAAAAAACCTTCAAGAAAGTAAGGATAGAAGGAACATACCTCAACATCATAAAGGCTATATACAAAAGATCCACAACTCATCTCAATGGGAAAAGGTGACAGCTTTTCCACTAAGATCAGGAATACAAAAGGGATGTCCACCCTTAACACTGTAATTCAACGTGGTACTGGAAGACCTAGTTTCAGCAATCAGACAACAAAGAGAAATAAAATGCATCCAAATTGGCAAGGAAGAAGTCAAACTTTCACTCTTCACAGACAACATGATACTCTATGTAGAAAACCCAAAGACTCCACCCAAATTTACTAGAACTGATCCATCAATTGAGCAAAATTACAGGATATAAAATCAATTTACAGAAATCTGTTGCATTTCTATACACCAATAATGAAGCAGCAGAAAGAGAAATCAAGGAATTAGTCCCATTTACAATTGCACCAAAAACCATAAGATATCTAGGAATAAACCTAACCAAAGAGGTAATAGATCTGTACTCTGAAAATTGTAGAACACTTATGAAACAAATTGAAGAAGACACAAAGAGATGGAAAAACATAACATGCTAATGGATTGGAAGAAAAAATATTGTTAAAATGTCTATACTACCCAAAGCAATCTACACATTTAATGCAATCCCAATCAATATAACACCATCATTTTTCACAGAACTAGAACAAACAATCCTAAGATTTGTATGGAACCAGAAAATACCCCGAATAGCCAAAGTCATCTTGAAAAAGAAAAACAGAGCACAAGGCATCACATTCCCAGACTTCAAGTTTATCACAAACTTGTATTCATCAAGATAGTACCGGCACAAAAACAGACACATAGGGACACCTGGATGGCTCAATCGATTAAGCATCTGCCTTTGGCTCAGGCCATGATCTCAGGGTCCTGAGATTGAGCCCCATATTGTGCTCCCTGCTCAGCAGAAAGTCTGCTTCTCCCTCTCCCTCTGCCCCTCCCCACTGCTCATGTGTGTGCTCTTTCTCTTTCTCAAATAAATAAATAAAATCTTAAAAAAAAAACAGACACATAGATCAATGGAACAGAATAGAAAACCCAGAAATAGACCTACAACTGTATATTCAACTAATCTTCAACTAAGCAGGAAAGAATATCCAATGGAAAAAAAGACTGTCTCTTCAACTCGTGGTGTTGAGAAAACTGGACAGCCACAAGCAGAAGAATGAAACTGGACCACTTCCTTATACCATACACAAAAATAAATTCAAAATGGATGAAAGACCTACATGTGAGACAGGAAACCATCAAAATCCTAGAGGAAAAAACAGACAGCAACCTCTTTGACCTCGGCTGGAGTAACTTCTTACTAGACTTGTCTCCGAAGGCAAGGGAAACAAAAGCAACAATGAACTATTGGGACCTCATCAAGATAAAAAGCTTCTACACAGCAAAGGAAACAATCATCAAAACTAAAAGGAAACCAACAGAATGAGAAGATATTTGCAAATGGCATATCAGATAAAGGGCTAGTATCAAAAATCTATAAAGAACTTATCAAAATCAACCCCCCTAAAAGTGAATAATCCAGTCAAGAATGGGTAGAAGACATGAACAGACATTTCTCCAAAGAACACATACAGATAGCCAACAGACACATGAAAATATGCTCAGATCACTCATCATCAGGGAGATACAAATCAAAACCACAAGGAGATACTACCTCACACCTGTCAGAATGGCTAAAATTAACAAGTCAGGAAACAACAGATGTTGGCGAAGATGTAGAGAAAGCGAATCTTACACTTACATTGTGTAAGTGTAAGAAAGGAAAACAACTCTTACACTCTTGGTGGGAATGCAAACTGGTGCAGCCACTCTGGAAAACAGTATGGAGGTTTCTCAAAAAGTTAAAAATAGAATTACCCCATCACCCAGTAATCACACTAGTAGGTATTTACCCAAAGGGTACAAGAGGACTGATTTGAAGGGGCACATGCACCCCAATGTTTATAGCAGATCTGTCATCAATAGCCATATTATGGAAAGAGCCCAAATTTCCATCAGCTGATGAATGGATAAAGAATATATGCTGTAGATACACGGTGGAATATTATTTAGCCATCTAAAAGTGTGAAATTTTGCCATTTGCCACAACATGGATAAAACTAGAGTGTATTATGCTAAGTGAAATAAAGCAGTCAGAGAAGGACAAATATCATATGATTTCACTCATATGTAGAATTAAAAAAAAAACAACTAATGAACATAGGGGAAGGAAAAATAAAATAAGATAAAAAGAAAGAGGTAAACCATAAGTGAATCTTAACTATAGAGAACAAAATGAGGCTTCCTGAAGTGGAGGTGGGTGGGAGATAGGCTAAATGGGTGATGGGCATTAGGGAGGGCACTTATTGGGATGAGCATTGGGTATTATATGTAAGTGATGAATCACTAAATTCTACTCCTGAAACTAATACTATGTTAACTAATATGTTAACTAAAGTGAATTTAAATAAAAAATGAAAACTGAAAAATCATAAAGAAAGAAAAAAGAAAAAATCAAACATGAAGGTAAGAGACTTTAATAAAGACCTCGGGAGTGGAAATGGAAAGAATGACCTGGAAATATGGAGGAGAGTGAATCATTAGGATTTGGTGGTCATTTGGTTATGGAATGTGTGGTAAAAAGAAAAGATATGAATACTCTCAAGTTTTTGTCTTGAGTAACTAATGGATGATTGTGCCATTCCTATGAGAATGGTAACATGTGTCAGTTCAGGTCCTCCAGGAACAAGATACTGATATGGAGTAATAATTATTAGATGCTTATTTGGGGAAAATACTAATAAATGATAGAAGGAAAAGGAAGTGGAATAAACAAGGACAGCATTCAGATCACAATATGACCTGACACCTATAAAAGCAGAAAAAGAAGAAAGAATTATTAGATTGAAAGCACCTCAGACTTCAGTGAATCTCTGAAAATTTCAGGCAGAATTATAGATTTCAGAGCAAATATTACCTATTATAGGGTCCCATGTTAGCAAAAATGGCTCAGACTTAATACTTGTGTTATATCCAGTCATTGACTAGAAGCAGCCCAGGAAGAGCATAGTCTTATTTTAAGCACTGAGATGGATCTCAAAGATATAGCACCTAGAAACTCAGTTTTTTTCTTGAAGGAAGATTATGGCTACCACACATGGAGTAATAGATCATGTTTACTGGCAGGGGTGGAATAAAGAGTAATAGATATACTCAGTTTGGGACATATCAAAATTCATTATCATGGGAGCTGCTTTACAGTTGGATATACAGGTTTGGCACTAAGGAGAGTGACCAGGGATAGAGATGTATATTTGGGATTCAACAGTTTAAAGATGATAGCTAAAGCAGTATGATAGATAAGACTCTATAGAACAAAAGTATAAATTTATACTGGATAATTCACTGTCTTTTAAAATATGTCCACAAATTCTTTTATACTCCTCTCTTTAACAGTTGGAATCTAATTCCTTTCCCCATTAGTGTGGGTAGGACTTAATGGGGTCCTTACTTACTAGGTAGTTAATTAAGACTGAATGACTTATTTCATTCACTAATATTAGTATTGGTATTGAGATAAAATCACACACCATAAAATTCACTCTTTTAAAATGCACAATTCAGTAATTTTTCAGTATATTCACAAGGCTGGGCAACCATCACCACTATCAAATTACATATTTTTTTCACTTCAAAAAGGAATCCACACCCCTGAGCCATAATTCCTCAAACCTCCTTTACCCAGCCCCTGGAAACTGTTAATCTACTTTCCCTCTGTATGCTTGTCTATCCTAGACATTTCATATAAATGGAATCATATGACATGTGGCTTTTTGTGCTTGTCTTCTTTCACTGAGCATGTTTTTAAGGTTAACCCATGTTGTAGCATGTATTGGTACTTTGTCCCTTTTTGTGACTGAATAATACCCCATTTTATGAATATACCACATTTTGCATATCCATTCATTATTTGATGAAAATTTACATTGTTTCTACTTTTTGACCACTACAATTATGCTGCTATAAATATTTGTGTACAAAATCTGTGTGAACATGTTTTCAATTAATTGGGATATATACCTAAGAACTGGGTTGATGGGTCATATGGTAACTCTTTGTGAATTTCTTTGAGGGACATCCAAACTGTTCTCCAAACTGGCTACACAACTTGGGTCTATTAAATCTATAATTGATGCTCAGTAGAACTCAGCAAATTCAGCACAAAGCTGTATAGCTCAGAGTGTAACTTGCCAGCAGTACAACTGAGAAAGCATGCTAGCCAGAAAACAGCTGCTCAAAGTGCATTGTCACCAGAAGGTGGGAGACTGAGTTTCCAAACCAAAGCAAAAAAAAAAAAGAGAGAGAGAGAAAGAGAGAGAGACCCTAATGGTGGTGATAATTGCTTATATATCATGCTTACAGTGGCAATTTATTACAGACATACTGCAGAAACAGGATGGACCCCCCCAACTCAAAATCTAGTTTGGATGTCAAGAATGATGATGCCACAAATAAACCAAGAGAGAATGGCAAATATATATACATAATGACACTTTCTGGGGATGCCAGAGCAAGCTTTTCAAGCATGTTCAAAATGGCTGGATAGAGCGGAAAAGGGAGCTGGCTTGCAGTTTTTACAGTGATTAAGAAGTGAAGGTTCTCATGTATAAACAGAAGCCTTATGCTTTAAAACCTCATACCAATGCCAAAAGTGGGAACATCCAGGCTGTCTTATCAGCTTTCCCAGATGTTTGGCAGAAGAAGTAGGGATGATGCTTAAAAGCTGTCAGAACTAAAAAGTAAAAATGTAGAGTCAGACTATCACATTTAAACAGTGTGTACAGATTCCATAGAATTCTCTATATACCAGATCATGTTATCTGCAAAAAGACATTGCAATTTTTTACTTATCTCTTTCCAATTTACGTGCCTTTAATCTGTTTTTCTTGCCTAATTGCACTAGCTACAAACTCCAGGAAATTCTTAAATAGAAGTGGAGAAGGTGTAAAGAGTGAACACCTTTGTCTTGCTCCTGATCTTATGAAGGAAGCTTTCAGTATTTCACCATTAAATATGAAGTTAACTGGGAGTTTGCTGTAGATTCCATATACCAAGTTGGAGAAGTTCCCTTTTGCTCCTAGTTTTTGAGTTTTTGTTTCTTTTTTATCATGAAAAAGCTATTATATTTTGTCAAATGCTTTGTCATCATATATAACATTATAATTCATTTTATTATCCCTTATTTTATTAATATGGTGTAATGCATTGATTGCCTTTTATTTCTTTTTGTTATCTTATTGCTGTGGCTAGGACTTCAAGTACATTGTTGAATAAAAGTGGTGATAGGGGACATCCTAGTCTTGTTTCTGACCTTAGGTGTAAAGCTCTCAGTTTTCCACCATTGAGTATGATGTTCACTGTATGGGTTTTTCATATAAGGCCTTTATTATGTTATGATATGTTCCCTCTACACCTACCTTGCTGAGGGCTTTTATCATTAATGGTTGTTGGACTTTGTCAAATCTGTTTTCTGCATCTATTGAAGTGATTGTATGGTTTTTTATCCTTTCTCTTATTGATATGTTGTATCATGTTGATTGATACATGAATATTGAACCACCCTTGCATCCTGGGAATAAATCCCACTAGATCATAGTCAATGATTTTTTTTAATGTATTGTGGAGTTCTTTTGCTAGTTTTTTGTTGAGGGTTTTTGCATTTATGTTCATCAGAGATATTGGCCTGTAGTTGTATTTTTATGTGGTGTCACTATCTGGTTTTGGTATCAGGGTGGTACTGGCCTCACTGAATACATTTGGAAGTTCTACTTTTATTTTTTGGAATAGTTTGAGAAGAATAGGTATTATCTCTTATTTAAATGTTTGGTAGAATTCACCTGTGAAGCTGCCTGGTCCTGGACTTTCGTTTGTTGTTTTGTTTTGTTTTGTTTTGTTTTTTGTTTTTGTTTTTTGAGTACTGATTCAAGTTCTTTGCTGATAATTGTTCTGTACATATTTTCTATTTCTTTCTTCTTCAGTTTTAGTAGCTTATATGTTTCTAGGAATTTATCCACTTCTTCTAGGTTGTCCAATTTGTTGGCATATCATATTTCATAATATTCTCTTACATTGTTTGTATTTCTGTGGTGTTAGTTATTTCTCCTCATTCATTTATGATTTTGTTTATTTGAGTCCTTTCTCTTTTTTTCTGGATAAGTCTGGTTAGATATGTATCAATTTTGTTGATGTTTTCAAAGAACCAGCTCCTGGTTTCATTAATCTGTTCTGTTGCATTTTTTATTTTTTAGTTTCTATGTTATTTATTTCTGCTCTAATATTTCTTATTTCCTTCATTATGCTGGCTTTAGGCTTCATTTGTTCTTTTTCTAGCTCGTTTACATGTAAAGTTACATTCTTTAGTTGAGATTTTTCTTGCTTCTTGAGGTTGGCCTGCTTTGCTATATACTTCCCTCATAGGACCGTTTTTGTTGCATCCCAAAGGTTTTGGACCATTGTGTTTTCATGTTCATTTGTTTACATGTATTTTTTTATTTCTTCTTTTATTTCCTTGTTGACCCATTCATTGTTCAGTAGCATGTTATTTAACCTACATTTGTTTGTGGTCTTTCCAGATTTTTTCTTGTGGTTGATTTCTAATTTCATTGTGTTGTGGTCAGTAAAGATACCTGGTATTCAACTTTTTGGATTTGTGGAGACTTGTTGTGTGGCTTAATATGTGATCTATATTGGAGAATGTTCCATGTGGACTTGAAAAAAAAATGTGTATTCTGCTGTTTTGGGATAGAATGTTCTGAATATACGTGTTAAATCCATCTGGTCCAGTGTGCCATTCAAAGCTACTGTTTCCTTCTTGATTTTCTGTTTGCATGATCTGTCCGTTGATGTATATGGTGTTTTAAAGTAACCTATTATTATTGTATTACTACTGATTAGTTCCTTTATGTTTGTTATTAACTGTTTTATATGTTGGGTGCTCCTGCTCCCATGTTGGGCATATAAATATTTACAATTGTTATATCTTATTGTTGGATTGTCCCCTTTATTATTATATAATATCTTTTTTTCTCTCTCTCTTATTATCATCTTTGCTTTAAAGTCTATTTTGTCCAATATAAGTATTGCTATGCTGGTTTTCTTTTGACATCCATTTGCATGAGGAGTGTTTCTCCATCCCTTCATTCCAAATCTGCAAATGTTTTTAAGTCTGAATTGAGTCTCTTGTAGGCAGCATATAGATGGGTCTTTTTTTTTTTTTTAATCCATTCTTTCATTCTATGTCTTTCAATTGGATCATTTAGTCCATTACATTCAGAGTAATTATTGATAGATATGTATTTATTGCCATTTCATTACTTGTTTTTTTTTTTTTTTTTTGACAGAGACAGAGATAGCGAGAGCAGGAACAGAAGCAGTGGGAGTGGGAGAACTCCGGAGAGCAGGCTTCCTGCTGAGGAGGGAGCCCAGTGTGGGACTCGATCCCAGGACCCTGGGATCATGACCTGAGCTGAAGGCAGATGCTTAACGACTGAGCCACCCAGGCCCCCGATTACTTGTTTTGTAGTTGTTTTGTAGTTTATCTCTAATCCTTTCACTTTTTTTAAAGATTTTAATTTTTTATTTATTTGAGAGAGAGAGAGACAGCATGAGTGGGGGGAGGGGCAGAAGGACAAGCAGACTCCCTGCTGAGTGGGGAGCCCTACATGGGGCTCAATCTCAGGACCATGAGATCATGACCTAAGCCAAAGTGAAATGCTTAACCAACTGAGCCACCCAGGCACCCCTCTGATCCTTTCTTATGTTGCTCTTTTTCATGTTTTATTGGACTTTCTTTAGTGATATACTTCGATTACTTTTTCTTTATTCTTTACATATCTATTAGTGGTTTTTTTATTTCTGGTTACCATTAGGCTTGCATATAAAATCTTCTGTATATAGCAGTCTATATTAAGTTGATGGTCATTTAAGTTTGAACCCATTCTTCACTCCTTTCCCACAATGTTTAGATATGTAATGTCCTATTTTATATCCTTTTATTTTGTGAGTACCTGACATTTTAGGTAGTGTGTGTCTTGGTGTGGACCTCCTTGGACTGATTTTGTTGGGGGATTTCTGTACTTCTTGGATCTGCATATCTGTTTCTTTCTCCAGTTTAGGGAAGTTTTCATCTCTTCTTCAAATAAATTTTCTGCCCACTTCTCTCTCCTTCCTCTGGGATCCCTATAATGGAAATATTATTATGCTGGATGGAATCATTGAATTCCCGAAGCCTATTCTCATTTTGCATAATTATTTTATTTCTCATTTGCTTAGCTTGATTATTTTCCATTACTGTCTTCCAGATCATTAATTCATTTTTCTGCTGCTTCTAGCCTATTTATTCCATCATGTTTTTAATTTCATTTAATCTGCTGTTCATCTCTGATTTTTTTAATCTCTTTGTTAATGTTCTCACTGATGTCCTCCATTCTTTTCAAGCCCAGTGGGTGTCATTATTGTCATTACTTTAGTTCTCTATCTGGCACATTACTTACATTCATTTCCTCTAGGTCTCTTGCTGTGGTTTTATCCTGTTCTTTCATTTGGGACATATTCTCTCTCCTCATTTTTTCTAGTTCACTGTTTCTGTGTGTTAGGAAAGTCAGCTACATCTTCTGCTAGTGAAGGTAGTGGCTTTATGAAGAAGATGTCCTGCAGTGCCCTCAGTGCAGTGTCCTCCCTTCCCCTGGACTTGGCACTTCAGGGAGTGTTTCCTACTTGTGTGGTATGTGCCATGCTGGTGAGTCCTGGTCACTTTTTCCTTCAGTCCAGTTGTTTGCAGAGTCGCTCTTTGCCTGTGTGGGCAGTGTTTGGTTCCTGGCCAAGTGGAATGCATTTCAACAAGGTGTGCACTGGTCTGCTTGAGAAATGAGGCCTCCTGCCACCATTGCCACATTGCTGCTGGAACTGAGGTCCTGCAAAATGCACGGATCAGGAGACAAACTTTGGTGACATTTGTGCTGGTCTTCTGGCTGAAGGGATTCCAGTGTGGAGACTGAAGCAAGGGTGACTGGAAAGTGTGGATCTGTTGAAGCTTGGGGGCAGCAGGGCTCAGTGTAAGCAACTGAGGTAACATGTGCGGGTGCTGAGCTGGTTTCCACAGGTAGCTATGTGTTTATTCTGCGAGGTGGAGGAGGGAATTGGCATCTGCCTGCTTCTTTGTTCCTGGAGGGGTCTCCCTGCAATCCCTTCCTCTCTGGGCCATGGTTGGAGATGTGAAAGTAACTCTCTCTCCCCTATTCCCCTGGCATTTTTCAAACTACTGCTTCCATGCTGTATCTATCTCTGTTGCCTGTTTTTTTTTTTTTCCTGCTGTCTACTTAAGGGTGGGGACTCAACTTCCTAATGCCCTCAAGGCTCACCCAGAGCCAAGTCCACTGATTCTTAAAATTCCCGTCTATAAGTCATGCTGGTTGTAAGAACTCACAAACTTTGGCCCTTCTCATTTTCAAAACCAAATGTTATGGGGAATTCATCTTCCCCATGAGGGATTCCACTGCAGGATAGTCTTGCCCTTCTCCAATCCACTGTCTCCCTCCTGGCCACAGACAGCCAAGGTTCATTTTGCTCCCAAACCACATCTTTGCCCTTCCTACCTTCTTTGATGTAGCCTCTTTTCTACCTTTAGTTATGAAGTTTGCTCTGTCAGTCTTTGAATAATTTTTGGGGTTATTTACTCAGATGTGAGTGTTATCTAGTGGTATGCTTGGGAAGAGGTGAGCTTAGGGTCCTCCTACTCATCCATCTCCCAGGCTCCTCCCAGATTTTCTATTTCTTCTTAAGTCAGTTTGGTAATTTGGGTATTTCTAAAAATTTGTCCATTATCTAGGTTAAGTAGTTTTTGACATATAATTGTTTAAAATAGTCTTTTTTAATCCTTTTTATTTCTATAATATTGGTACTAAGTTCCCTCTCATTCCTGGCTTTAGTAACTGTTTTCTATTTCCTTCTTTGTTGATCTCATTAAAGATTTGTTGTTGTCTTTTTTTTAGTCTTTTCAAAGAACCAACTACTGATTTTTTAATTTTAATATTCTTTGCTATTTTCTACTTTGTTTATTTAAACTCTAATATTTTATATTTTTTTCTCTTTGATTCAAATTTGTTTTCTCTTCTTTACTTCATATCTTAAGGTGGACATTTTTATTATGTTTTAAATTTTTTCTCTAAGCACTACTTTCATTGCATGTTATCCATTTTTCTATGTTGTGATTTCATCTTAATTATTTCAATGTATTTTTTAAATTTTATTTGAGGTTTCTTTTCTGACACGTTGATTATTTATGTGTATTTTTTTCTACATACTTGTGGATTTCCCAAATTTTCTTCTATTATTGATTTATGATTTCATTCCATTGTGGTTATAGAAGATACTTCATATGATTTCTATAGTTTTGAAATTATTGATGATTGTTTTAGGACCTAACATATAAAATAGTCCATGAACACTTGAGAAGAATGTATATTCTGCAGTTATAAGATGAAGTGTTTTATAGACATCTGTTAAATATAGTTGGTATATAGTGCTGATCAAGTCTTCTACTTCTGTATTTATCATCTACCTAGTTGTTCTATCCATTATTAAAAGTTAGGTATTGAAATCTCCAACTACTACATTTGAATTATCTATTTGTGCCTTTAATTCCCGGAAGTGTTGAATCATTTATTTTAGGATTCTGTTGTTAAGTGTATAGATAATTATAATTGTTATATCTTCTTCATGAATAGCCCCTTTTATTGTAATAATATATCTTTCTCCATTTTAAATATTTTTGTCTTAAAGTCTTTTTTTACTTTAATTACTATTTGTGCAGTTTTCTTTAACTCAGGAGAAAAAGGAGTTATAAACAAAAAGTATATTTATATGGTCCATTAATCTGTGACAAAGGAAGCAACAATATAAAATGGAAGAAATACAGTCATTTCAAAAATGGTGTTAAGAAAACTGGACAACTACATTCAGAAAACAAAATTGAACCACTACCTTACACTGTATTTAAAAACAATCAAAATGGCTTACACACTTTAGTGTTAAGACCTGAAATGATAAAACTTGTAGAAGAAAACATAGGCAGTAAGCTTTTTAACATTGGTCTTAACCATATATTTTGTACCAGTTTCCTGATAAAAGGTAAAATAAACAAATGGGGTTACATCAAACTAAAAAGTTTCTGCATAGCAAAAGAAACCACCAACAAAATGAAAAATCAACCTGCTGAATCAGAGAAGATATTTGTAAATCATATTTATGATAAAGGGTTAATATCTAAAACATATATATTAAAAAAACTCATACAATTCAATTGGAAAAAAAACTATTAAAAATATAAATTGGAACTTAGTAGACATTTTTCCAGAGAAAACATCCAAATAGACAACAGGTAGATGAAAGGGTGCCCAACATCTTTAATCATCAGAGAAATATATAATTTTTGAAAGATAGTTTCACTAAATATGGAATTCTTGGTTGATAGTATTTTTCAACACTTTGAATGTCATTTTGCTACCTTTCGACCTCTGAATTATGATGAAAAAATCAGCTGTTAATCTTATTGTGTATCCCTTATACATGGTGATTTGCTTCTCTCTTGCTGGTTTCAAGAATCTCTCTTTCTTTTTGGTTTTCAAACATTTGACTATGATGAGTCTAGGTTTGCATCTCTTTGAGTTTAACTTACTGAATTCACTAAACTTCTTTTGTGTCAATTAATGTTTGTTATCAATTTGGGGGAAATATTGGTCATTATTTCTTCAGCTATCTTTTCTTCCCTGCTGTACTTCTGGAACTCTCATCATTTATCTGTTGGTTTGCATTATGGTGTTCCACATGTCTTTGAGGCTCCTTTTATTTTTTGTCATTTTTCTTTCTGTTTTTCTGACTCAAATAATCTCAACTGAACTATTAAGTTTACTGATTTTTTTTCCTAATGCCTACTCAAATCTGCTATCCAGCCCCTCTGGTGATTTTGTTTTTAAATTTCAGTTATTGTACTTTTCAATTCCAGAATTCTTATTTAGGTCCTTTTAAAAAATCTCTATTTTTTATTGGTATTATTTATTTGGTGAGATACTGTTATCATTCTTTCCTTTAGTTCCCTAGACATAATGTGTTTGGGGGAGGGTTTTGTTTTATTTTTTTAATAAACTATTAAAATAGCTGATTTAGGTTTTATCTAGTAAGTCCAATGTCAGAACTTCCTCAGGAACAGTTTCTACTTAGTGATTTTTGTTCTTCTGTATGAACCATACTATTTTTTTTTGCACGTATCATTTTTTTTAAAGAATTTATTTATTTATTTGACACAGAGAGACACAGAGAAAGAGGGAACACAAGCAAGGAGAGTGGGAGAGGGAGAAGCAGGCTTCCCGCAGAGCAGGGAGCCCGATGTGGGACTTGATCCCAGGACCCTGGGATCATGATCTGAGCCAAAGGCAGACGCTTTACGACTGAGCCACCCAGTCGCCCCATCATATTTTTTTGATAAGTAGAAATTTTAAATAATGTAATGTAATGACTCTTGAATCAGATTCTATCCTTCCCCCCAAAATGTTTAACTGTTGTTGTTTGCTTGTTTTGTAGCTTTTTTGAACTAGTCCTGCTAAAGCTATATTCTTTTTCACATGTAGCACTGAAGTTTCTACATGGTTAGCTGAGTGGCCTGTTAATTATTTGCTAGAGATATTTTAAAATGTATAGAAAGTATAAGTTTCTCAGTTTTTGCTGAGGTTTTCTAAACAAGATCATAAAAATACACTGTATCAGGGCACCTGGGTGGCTCAGTTGTTGGGCGTCTGCCTTTGGCTCAGGTCATGATCCCATGGTCCTGGGATTGAGCCCTGCATCAGGCTTCCTTCTCCGTGGGAAGCCTGCTTCTCCCTCTCCCACTCCCCCTGCTTGTGTTCCCTCTCTCCCTGTGTCTCTCTCTGTCAAATAAATAAATAAAATCTTTAAAAATTGTACACCATATCTTCCACATTGCTCACCCTACTCTTAAATTATTCTCTCTGGTGAAGCCAAGTGCCATGTCATTAGGAAAAGACCACATTGTAAGGAACTAAAGCCTACAGTCAAGGGCCAGAAAAAACAAGTAACTTTTTACTAACTGATGTGTGCATAAGCTTAGTAGTAGGGCCTTTAGCTCTAGTCAAGCTTTCAGATGACTATAGGCCAAACTGACATATTTACATGAACTTCATGAAAAACCCTGTACCAAAACCATCCAACTAAGTCAATTCCAAATTTCTAACTCACAGATATTGCAAAAAATAAATATTTGGGGGCAACTGGGTGGCTCAGTCAGTTAAACGTCTGCCTTTGGCTCAGTTCATGAACCCAGGGTCCTGGGATTGAGCCCTGCATCTGGCTCCTTGCTCAGTGGGGAGCCTGCTTTTCCCTCTCCCTCTGCAACCCCCAAATAAATAAATTAATTAATTATTTAATAAATAAATAAATAAATATTTGTTGTTTTAGTTCATTAAGTTTTGGAGTATTTTGTTACTTATTAATATATAACTAATAAAGATGGGAAGTTAGAACTATCATAAATGCATAAGAATTTGAGGTTGTGCCTTCAATCCATTCTCACTCTCTAAAAGAGTACACTTCTTGTGATGAGCACTGAGTAATGTACAGAACTGATGAATCCTTATATTGTATGAATATAACACTGTATGTTAATTATACTTGAGTGAAAAAAAAATTAAAAAGCACCAATCTTCCACTAAGGCCAAAAGAAAAACCCTTGATCAAGAGAATTACTTTATCATTAATTGATTTATTATATTGTACAAAACTGGGGACACACTATTCACAAATATTTGGCTAAATTTCTCCTAAAAACTTCACAAGAAACCAAAAATACTGAAGGCAGATAACACCCCCTACTAAATGAGCTTTGATTAACCTTTGTAGATGCTTAACGGAAGGTATTACTATAATTATATGATAATATATAAGCTTATAAAAAGTCATTCTGGGGATGAAATGCTGTCTGTTATTAGTGATAAAGTATTCTTTTTAATAACAGAGACTTTGCTAATATTTTCACCCCTCAGAATAATAGATTTTCTACTGCCTAAACTATGAATAATTGTTTTCTGATGTTGTGTGGTTTATTAAAGAAGCAAGTAAAAGTTGGAAGGCCACCAATTATTTATTAATGGGATGGATGCTTACTTCAGGCTAAACTCATTTTAAATACCTATATCATACAATTGGAAACCAAAATAAGCAAAATAACTGGTCATACCAGTCATAGCACCAAAATGTTGGGATAGAGACCAATATTTTTAGACTCTATTGTGTGATAGACACTATATGAAATTCTTTATATGCATTATTTTCTTTAATCCTTTTATAATCTTGAGGTAGATGCTATTATTTCACTTATAGGTAAGAAATTTAAGGCTCACGTGACTAAGAAACTTAACCAATTTCACACAGTTAGTAAGATGTTGAGGTTGGATTGAATCACAGATCTATACCTCTGAAACAAATAATACATTATATATTAAAAAAAAGAAGAAGATAGTAGGAAGGGAAAAATGAAGGGGGGGGAATCAGAGGGGGAGATGAACCATGAGAGACTATGGACTCTGAGAAACAAACTGAGGGTTCTAGAGGGGAGGGGGTGGGGGGATAGGTTAGCTTGGTGATGGGTATTAAAGAGAGCACATACTGAATGGAGCACTGGGTGTTATATGCAAACAATGAATCCTGGAACACTACATCAAAAACTAATGATGTAATGTATGGTGATTAACATAACATAATAAATAAATAAATAAATAA